>NC_046627.1:17717021-18017021 GCF_900324465.2 Anabas testudineus | reverse complement strand
TGTATCTATTCAACAAACTGCTCTACTAAAATACACATCATCTATTCTTTAAAAGACACTGTAGTAATAATCCTTAGAGTACCTACTAACCTTCAAAATAAAATAGATACATCCTGTTTTCCTTTTCTCTGTGTTTGTCCAATCGCCCATTTAGTGTTCAAAAAAAAAACATACACATACCAAAAATCCTGTTTACAGCCCAAACCTTTTAAAGGTCAAACCTTTTTCAACTGGCCTGTTTCCAGAGCAGGAATCATTTCTAAAACATATCTTTCCGGATCAAATTTTCCACCCACGGCTATCTTGAAATGGCCCCGACTGCCACTTCCATGTGTATCCTGTGGATTTCAATCCAGTCCACATTTAGGTGACACTCTACAGCCATCTCCCTTTTATTGCACCTGTTTCTCCAAGATGAAATGTTTCAATTTGCTCTGAAGAAAACTCAGAAAGTGGAAAAATGGGAACCGGGCCAAGCTGCCAGCGCTGAAATATCTCTCCCCTTCAGTAATCGCCGTACGATCATAAAAACAGGAGCAACATATAATACATTGAATGGCAGAGGGAGCAGATAAAGCCCTATTATTGCCATCCAACAATGGCCAATATCTGAATGAGTGATAGTCATTTGATGCACAGATTGAATCTTTGATCTCATTGTGACTTTTGCAAGTCTCCAGGGGAATGACACGATCGGTCAATTGGGTGCTCTGATGTGAATCTCAGGCTGATGCTGCTGGTTAGACTGTGCAGAGGTGGAGAGAAAATGCTGATTACTGACAGGTTTCTCAGTTTGTCATCAATCTCCTGAGCTTCTTTAATACTCTACTTAGTTTTACATTATGCGTTTAGCCACCTGTGTAATCAGGAGAATGGCCACAATAAGTAAGTTACATAAAAATGATAATGACATTATAGTTTTGCAATAACAATACATGCATTTCATATATTTTTGCACTTTTGCCTTTAATAAATACAAAGATAGTAAAGAAAGATGACAGGAAACTAGTGAGGGGTTGTTGAGAAGGACCCAGAGTGGAGGTGAATCAGGGATATTACTGTTCATAGTCCTGTGATCTACCCTATCGCCCATCTGGAGTTATCAAATAGAATAACTAAGCATGACTTCAGTAAATTAAATACCTCATAATTGTACTTGGATGCAGTACGTCACTGATTGTACATCATTAAACAAAGAGTTCTGCTCTCTGACCCGAAACCAGTGGGTGTGAGGTTGGGTACAGGCTCAGTGTTAGCACCATGCAGAATGGGTAAATGTACTAGTCTTAACACACGTAGTAGTAGTGATGGGAATTCATGGGTGTTCACCACACTAGTATGTAGCTTCCTGGTCTTTCCACTTCTCAGTGTGTATCTATAGCTATTTACTGTGCAAACACAAACGTGATAGCTGCATCTAGACGCACTGGAGCCATACATCAGCCCGCTCTGTTAGCCATGATTGTCTTGTCGTTGTCTTTAACCAGAGTTCTTGAGAGTTATCTTTGACTTTTAATGAAGTTGGTAGTTACTCATGGGACTCTTGTTGCTCGAAGGAGCGTTTTTAGCTAAGGTGGCTTTGTGTCATGTCTGGCCTGCAGGACTAGTTCCCCTCTGACTGTGCGCTGTTTCTGCTGACCAGCAGCAGAATGATTAGCCCGAGGCAGGTAACACTACAATCACATTGTCAGCACCCAGTCAACCCAGAGCCAGTTTTTGCCTTGCAAATTTGCAATCTAACTCCATTCGGATGCAAACCAGCTTTTTCCGACTAGTCAGCCAACTATTCTGTCTAACGTCCTCATTGGATGTTAGATGTCTGACAAACACACACACACACAAAATGCATATGTACCTAAAACAAACACTGCAAACAATACAGACATTTTGTCTATTTCATTTTGTCTGGTTTAGTATTCACAGTATTGCCACAAATTACGCTCTTTGTTGCTACGTTTTGTATTATTGAAAACAACCTTGTTTTCTAGCTTTGAATATTTCTCATGATACTACACAAGAGGGAAAGTCATGAGACTGACCTCAGGGCGAAATATTCTTAAAGAGTCATCTCTTTGACTCTCACTTTATACTCTTATAATTATTGTTATTATTCTCTTATCTCTTATCCTGTTGTTTTTGTAGTGGTTTAAACAATATAGACATTTTTAGTGTTATCAGACAGGTAATTCCAATAACCTCAAAGGAGAAAGAGGAAATACTAAGTTCCAAATTGTATGTAACGTGCTTTATCTCATGACCATATTCATGTATAATGTAGATATGCAGGTCTTTAGTTTGTGAAAAGATTAGTGAGTGAATTTACTAGATGTCAAAACCAAAAAAGCTGAAAGACACTAAAATGGCCTGTAGAGCCAACCCTGTGGGTGCATTACTACAACCTGAACATAGTCATGTGACGTTCATATGAAAATAGTAATTGAAATGTGTCTGAAATCTTTGTATTACGTTCCCATTTGGTTATGTTATTAAAAAATACAGAGTGAGTCATTTAAGTTGAACAATGATTAATACTTAATGATCCATGTACTGTGACATTGTTTTATCTGTAGTTTAAAACTTATTTAAACTTATAATAACAATCCAGCCAGAGACGGATATGTCAAAGGATTTAGGAGCGTTTCTTGAAACAAACTGATTAGAGACTCTGAGCTTGAGGATGCTTCCCAAACTAATCTGAGCAGGCTCCTAGGCTCTGAGGCAAGCACATTAAAACACCCAGGGGTATAGAGAGCAGAACGCAGCACACACACGTATCCCTGGGATGTGGAAGAGACATAATGCACAAGACAAGAAATGCCACCACACAACAAGAGGCACGAGAAACCAGCTGCAGCGTGAGTGTTTAGATCACTGATGGTTGGAGCTTATTATTGACCTGCGTGAATGTGACTAGTAATTGTAAAATTCAGCTGATAGTGACTTCAGCGTCTAATACAACGCTCCATTAACGTGATAGTTCCTGATGCCCGCTGGGAAATTACCTCCTCTCTGGCTTCTCTCTCTGAAGATAAGGGACCCGTCAGCCGAGTGGGTGCCTGCTGGTGCAGTGATGTGTGAATCAGGGTGCTCTATCGAACCTCTGGGCCTCTTTGCCCCCCTGGATTGCACCATGTGTTGTTATACCCACTTGGTTTTTCCATAAGTAGCTGTGGATGTGTTGGTCCCAGTGAAACAGGAGTTGAGAGGATTGTTGCACAGGATACTCAAACACAAGTGGATGCTTCTCATATTTTTTTCTGTGTTCATACTGACTTTGGAGTGTCAGTGAATGCGCCCACATCTGGCTCTGGACTCTTTTTATATCCAGGGGCAAAGCTGCAGACCTGTTGAGGGATAATTAGATGTCTTGGGATAACTAAGTCATGCTCTGTTGCTTTTGCACAAAGACTACGACCTGTTGTGGTCATGTTCCTGGCCTTGATGATTGATGGCCTTGAGTGAAAGGCAGCCTGTTGTATATAAATTGTATAACTCACAAATCCACATCTGCTTTTTTATTCGATGCTCTCGTGTCTAGTACATCAAGAGCATTTGTATTGGTTCTATATGCATTTTTCAAACAAATCCCCCGAGCAAATTATACCCCACGTGCACCAACTCCTAGCGTGTTCCCTCAGGGGCTTTGCCCAAAGATGCAAGCAGTCCCCTAACTTCTCACAACACGGTTGCCTTATTGCATCATGAACATTTACGTGGTTTATGGAGAGAAATTCATGAAGATAACAACTGATGACTGCGGGAGTTCAGGCGCATTTAGGGCTGGAGATATTATTCTTTTCATTCATTATCAACAAACCCCACTGAAAGGCCAAAATCACCTAAGATTTCCTTTGTTGCCAAAACCAGACAGAAGCTTATTCGTCATGATTAAAAAACATAAATGAGCCACAGTGTTGCAGTCGGTTATATGTGGTGATAAGTGATTAGATTAGAACAAGTGTGCACACAGGTGCCCTACAAGTAAGTAAGTAGTTAAACACAGAAGTATCTGCTAAAACATTTCTTTCTCGATAGCAACAGTAACTTTAGTTCAGCATAATAAAGATGTTATAAAGATGGTTGGACACTCCCTTAAAGGCACACAAACATAAAACATTTGTTATTGTAGAAATGTCCAACTAAAACTGCCTCAAACAAATAAAATCACGTCATTTGTCGTCATGTTCATTTATAACGAGAAATCCCTGGAAATGAAGGAGGGACAATAAATAATAAACAATTTATAAAGAGAGCAAAACGTTCAGCAATACATACATACACCTACAAAATGTGTTTTAGTCCACTACAAAAAGGAGTCTCCATCAAAATTCAAATTTTTTTACTCTTGTTTCTGTAGTATTTGGTAAAAGAAATCTACATTACCCAGGTGTGTAAAGCAATTACTCAACCTTTTTTAAGTAAAGAAATAAATATCTGACTTGTTTTTTAAGATCTTCACTAGGAACAAATGGGCTTGTGTAAGCAGGTTTTAAGAGATGTACTAACACACTGTTGATTTAGCTGTTTTCATGGGATTTATAAATAGAAAATATAGAAACAATATAATTATTTTTACATTAGTGAACAAGAGTTTGTGCTCGCTCTCTTGGCTATAATTAATCATCTGTCAACAAGTTGTATGAGCAGCTTTCACCCACATTTCTTTCACATATACTAATTTACAGCTGATTTTACTCACATTCTACCAAAGGTAAAGTAAAAGAAAGAGTTCAGGTTTTCTAAAGCTGGTCGTAATATGACTATAAGGTGTATACATGCTACATCTGCCTCTTTTTGTTGCACATCAGATTTCAGCTGCATACACCGTAAGATCGGAGCTAAAATGCACAGCCCTCATTCAAAATGCATTTCAGGGTTCCTGTAAGGCCTTCAAAAAGTTCAGGTTAAGTCTAGAAACTGTTTTGTCTTGGGGACACATCCGTCCTTTTAGTCCACAAAGAGACATTGTGTCCTCTACCTCTGTCGATCTTTTTCTCCTTCGCTTGCAGACAAACCCATTCAAGACTCCGTGATTAATTATTTACCCAGGCAATGAAATGCCAAAGCCTAGAGAAACACACCACCAGGAGAGAAAAGGTCACTCCAGTCCTGCGCATAGATACACACTCTTCGATACACACTCAACACACAACAGTGATGGATGGCAATAACATCTTTATCAGAGCTTCAGGCAGACAGAGCTTTCATCCTCGTGTCCAAATACCGTCGAGACCAAGGGCAAAGCAAAAACTTGACTGATGAGGTGAAATCTTCAGGAGAACCCCGGACCCTCATTTAAAAACCACTCACATGTCAGAGGTGGTGAACTGTCTGATCAATAAGCCGCCTCACACTCTGTCAAAGTGCGTGTCATTGTTCAGAGCGGTGGCTGTAATCTTCCCTTGAGGAGCGAGCTCAGACGTCACCTGCTCAAGACAAACGTTTCTCTCCTCAAATTTAGTCTGTGCTGTGTTTTTATTTATTTCTTTAAAGAATGTCGGTAAGATTAAAGTTTAATTGGTGTGTTAATGTCCCTCCACAGCTCCGCGACACAGCTGGCCAAATGGGGTGCCAATGCTGCAGGATGATAAAAAGGTGAGACTCAGTTGTCACTGTGCTTCTGCTTGTTTGTTTGCTCCTCGTGCTGCTTCTCTGTCCTGTCTGAAAGTCACTGGTTGTTAGTGATTTAAAGGTGTTCTAGTCACTTAAGGGTCATTCGTTCAACACATAGGGTGAATCAATCTGATAACGTACTGTCCAGAAATCGTGTCTGTGTCACTGGAAACTCCAAAGACCTCCCTCTTAATGGTGTTCATAGATTTACTTCTACTAAAAATAAATCACAGTTGAAAGGTTCACACTGTTAAGCCTCATTTTAGTGCTACAACTAATTATTAAAGAGAGTGTGCAGCAAAACTGTATTGTGAAGTTAGACAATAGTCTAACAATAAAAAGAAGTCACAATAACAATAAATAACCTGCAGATTCATTTTATCAATCAAATTTAGCTGGTTGTTAAGTTGTTTAAAAGTCAAGCCAATTTTATTTTTTTATAATATCAATTTTTCCTCCGTAAACAAATGCCTTTACTCCTCCAAACACGCTTGTGGTCACTGTGGCTAAACAACTCAATCTTTGTCTCAGCTGACCATAAAACCTTCCTCCAGAAGCCTTTTTCTGTGTCCACGTAACTTTTGTTAGAGCCTGAGGATGTCTATTTTGCACCAGCAGTGTCTTTCTTGAATGGCTGCCAATGTAAAACTTGCCTCACTGTAGACAGTTAAGACATAACTCGCAGTCTAATATTGCCACAATGAGCTTGTTTAACCTTCCAGCTGTATTTTTAATGTATCATGACTGTGTAGTTGACCTGCCCCTCCGTATTCTTGTATTAATTTTAGAAACATCACATTTGTTTGCCTTATCAGTTACAGCTTTAACCGTTGAAACATGAAACTGCCGTCCACTTCCTCAGTAACAACCTCTCACTGTGGATTTCCTTATCTGCAGGTCCACAGTGCCAATTCAAATGTCTCCTTGGCCACATAATGATTTCTTGTCTTGTTTCATGCAGATAGTGAGAGGTTCATTTATAATACGTCTGCACTCTCAGCCTCACGTGGGCTCTTTGTGCAAACAGAGAGTCAATATGCCAATAGCCATCACCCTTGGTTACTGTATTTCTGTGCAGGGCTGTCTATTCATTAAAAGCCTACAAGACATTGTTGTTGGGGGCTTCACATCACTGAGGTGAAGGAGGACAGAACAGAACAGGACTAGGAAACCTAGGATTGTGGATTAATGACACTGTAATTCACATACCACAGTCATAATCCCACTCCACTCTGTTTTTTTTCTTTCCCATGTCAAAGACACGTGTGAATGCTTGTGACAGACACACACATACCTCAGTGATTGTCTGGAGTGTCACATTTCTGGGCTTAGCGTGATTGGGCCTGTGGGTTACTGGGTCAACAGTACGGCCTCAGTCTCACACGTTCCCAACAAGCCTTCAGAAAACCGGTCACTGTAGTGATGTATTCAGGAATGGCAGATTTATCCACGTGAAAAGGGGGAAACTGGAATCCCAAGAGAGTTTTTGAGATTGTTGTTTAAAGCTTTCGCTTGTTTGATCGTAGACACTTTAACCCGAATTCAATTTAGTTACATGACACAGACACAGACAGAGCAACAGGTCTGGAGAGTGGTGATGGTAGAAACGACTGTGGGTAATTTAAACGGGCAATTTAGAGACATTAGTCACTAATGGACAGTTTTAAATCAACTTAACATAAAAGTGCTGTGAGCTTCTCAGTGAACAAATGGTATGGTTGTCATAATATATGTAATAGTTCCTGAAATCATGTTTGTCTCATCATAATTTGGGAGGTGCCAGAAGATTCAGCTGAACAAAACTAACAAACAATGTGTATTTAGTTGGAAGATTCATGTGTGGAAATCAAAAAATATTATTATTATTTAATTATTATTATATTTTAATGTTAGCACATCTTTATGATATACTATGTTAAAAAATGAATCCTCTAATTGACATTTATACGTTTTAATTAATTACATGTAAATAAATCTACAACAACTTTTACCTCTTTAGTGAACATGTTCACCAAAGCATATACATAACAACAACAACAACATAAAGATTATGCATAGCATGGTAACATGGCATTTACAATTGCATTTTTGGACAATTCTTGAAAGTCAACCTAATATCTGCTCTAGTTTGAGCTCTGTATTTGGTCTCTACCAAGTTCTGAGGACATTTTCTGACTTCATACGTTGCTGCTGAATGCTCCACTAGTAGCTAACAGTGTCTGCTAAAAACAGCGACCTCCAGTTCGAGTAATAATAACACCATGAGGCTCTCTTCACGATAATTCATGTTTTTAGATTATAACTGACATTTATTACTGTAGCTTTATACCTTTTTTTGCTGGAAGTTTCTATCAGCTTAATATGATAATGTGACTTGTGTAAAAAGTAAAAACATTACAGTGTTGATCACAAGTGCTGGTGACATAACATCTGTAGACACCACTGTACAGCACTGCATTATATTTTAGAACAGATACTTATCTTTGCAATCCTCAGATGTCACTAATCTTTATTTTAACTCAAAAAGCCTCTGGAGGAACGTTACCAGTACCTTAATCCACCTGGAGCAGTAAACATATCTTATCTTCAAAATTAAAACATACAGTATGCAAAGACCAGCTTTTTCCAGGATGGATTTGTCTGCTAAAAAAAACCCATTTAACATAAACAAAACCCGACAGATAGGGAATCCCAACTGAGAAAGGGAAAGTAGGAAATCCCCAAAGCCTTCTGCGACAACTTACATGCAAAAATCCTCTTTTGCTATTAAAATTCAAACCTAACACTGAGGAGATGCTGCTGCTCTCTTTCACTGTGACTTAAAATGCTGAAGGAGATTTGCATCAGTTGTTTGATTTGGGTCCGGTGACCAGATAAACACACACAAGATGCTCTCTTCGGTTTAATCACTGTATCTCAGAACAGACATTTAGTCTGTTTTTGTGTTTTTCCACTTCCCTAAAAACAATAACAGAGGATCACAGCAACAGGTTTTCTATTTATTTGGACCTGCTCCTTGAAAACAGCTTGGAGACAGAACGGGGTGGGGGGGTGGCCCCCTGTCCTTGTTGAAAATGCAGTTTCATTTTCTCACACAGCTTTTGTCCAGCTTTATAATATTTTTTTTGCTAATAAAACACTGTGTGTGTCTCTCGCTTCTCTAAAAGCGAGCCTCAGATTTCACCTTGGCAGCCAGGACACCGCAGCGGCGCTGCCCAGGAGCGAGAAAAATGGAAAACATTCATTTTCTCAGCTTTCCACTGTGTTGGGAGACGGAGGGAAGGATGCAGGGTGAGAGAGAGAGGTGCTTAAGTCAGAGGGTGAGCATGTGTGTGTGTGACTATAAATGTGTGGGCGGGTGGAGTTCTTGTGTGTGTGCCTACCAGGAGGCGAGAAAAAAACCTGTTATTGAATCAGTCGATATGTCTGAAAGTCGTCTCCTCGGTCCTGGGCACGACGTGTGGTATTGTTAAGTACGTGAATACTCAATAGGGTGAAGTAAACTCATGAGGGGGTGGGGGTGACATAAACATAGAGCACTGGAAAACAAAAGCACGGAGGACGCCCTAGGAGGGAGCGAGTGAGACGATAGAAAAAGCTGGGGGGGAGGTGCTCAAATGAAGGAGATGTCAAGTGCAGAGAGGGATGGTAGATTAGTGAGCTGCAGCTACATAACAGTGACACTGAACGAGAGACAAGGAGGTTGTTTTGGTGGGAGATGGAGGGAGCACTGCCGCCCCATATGAGGATCGCAGGGTGGAGGAGAAAACCAATGAAAGGAAGAGAAGATAGGCGTGAACAACATGAGGCTCTCGCAGCAGGTGATGTCTGACAGCCTGTTACACTATCCTCAAAATAAAGCTCCCTGCCACCGCTCCTAATAACCTGCCGAGGTCTGTGAGAGATCAAGCAATGTTGTTAGAAAATGCTACAAAATGGTGATATAAGGGGCTACAAGGGGCTGTTTAAGGCGCAGAGCGTAAATGAGTATTGATAAGTCTATATCGACCTCCGCTATGCGACGAGGAATTGGGACATCGACAGATCTGTGGCAGAACATATGGTGGGCCGTAATTTCCTCTATATAAGACTCATTTGACAGCAGACAGAAGGAAGCAGGTGAGGTTCAACATCAATGTGTGGTGAAGGGAACAACAGGAAAAACAGACTAATGAATGCATCAGGGCTGCTTGTCTTACTTTATTTGACTGCAAATGGAAACTCTTATTATGTTGGTTAAAGGTGAAAACGTCCTTTTCATATTCTGCATTTATCACTCATTTTAATGAGTTGATTAAAGGAACCCTTGTGGAATAACTAGGGCTCATTATTTTCTGTGTTTCATTAAAAACAACAAAAAAAAAAGTGATTATCATTTATTTATTTAGTTATTTTACTGACTGACAGGGACTCCTGCACATAATCAGCATCTCATTTGTATTTCCTCTCTGTTTTTCCTTTGCTTCACACTGTAAATCAGTTCCTGTCTAGAGAGGTTTGCTGTAATTGATCATCAGCATTAGACATATGGGTTTAAGATCAGTTTAAGCAGCATAAATGAAAAAGGGTATTTAACCAACTTTGGATTTGTGAAATGGTTCTTATGTACAGTAATTAGACTGGTCTGACATGGCGATGTAAAAAGTTTTGGATTAGTTTGGCCTAAGAGGTCCCTGCTTCATCTGCTACCAGGCTGTTAGCATGGAATATCATACACACAACAACAAAGACTGAGCAACAACGTGCTTGGGTTCAGGGAAGGATTGTGTTTGTAACGTAACTTAACATTTTGAAATGGGAAGCAAACTTTTGCCTAAAGTTCTGTGGTTTTTTTGTTGCTCTCTCATCTGCCCGGACATCTTCCCTCTGCAGAGCTTGCTGTTACACAAACATGTGGTGGTAGGTCACTTTTAGACGTGACAACAACTGATAATCACAGTGCAATAGCTTGACCAGTCTCAGCCCTAAAATCTACATCACACACTGGACCTCAGACTGTGTACAGGGTAAAACCTCAGTAGCTGCTTCTATCTTAAACTAGGCTAATAACTCCTGGCTTCGGCTCTGTTCTTGACCCGACCTTGTTTGCTGTGATCTCTCTTCTGTTTGCTGGTATTTCTTTTGGTACATATAACCTCACATCTGTCACATTTGTCTTTCTGTGTGTTGCATGTCAGTTTTCGTTTCATGCTTTTCCTCTTCCCTTTTTTGTCCTGTGGTTCCTTCGCTTACATGGAAATTTAAAAAAAAAAACAAACCTAAAACATCCGTGTACAGTTCCTTGTCCCCTTTTCCCCCAGTTACCCAACACAACACTTTGCATATTATATAACATTCACACGAGCTGCGCCGACATCAAGTACATGCTTGGTGTTTGTGTGCAGCAGTGGCATTTAGAAAGGTGAATCGACTGCACACTGAAGTATCCTTGTTGTGTACAGTATGTGAGGGGGGGTTCTTATCGATTGTCACAGAAGGATCAGACTCCTGGAGCCCAGTCACACAGACAGAAATAGGCCTCTCTGTCTGTCGGCAGGAAATCAAATCTTTAAAAAGAATAACTTAGTGTGGAAGAGTGCTGAGTCTTTATTTTCCACCCGTCTTTATAACGTGTGTTTGTGTTGACCACTACTGTTGAATACCAGCTTTTATATGAGTGTCTGTCTCTTTCTCAGCTACATCTACGACCCCTCTGTGGCAGTGGATGTGAGGAAGACCGACTCTGCCGGCAACTCGCTCTACCATCCCCACCACCACCCCGGTGGTCCCCCTGGCAGCGACCCGCTCAGCAACCACAACAAGCAGAAGCAGGGCTTCCACAATCTGGGCTACAGTAAGTCCAACGAAAGCACGTTGAAGCTTGAGGTGGACAACAACCACATCAACCACAGGCTGCATGCAGCGCCCGGGAAGGAGCTGCTCCGGCAGGGGAGCGCGCCACTTGCAGACGGTCCATACATCATCCAGCCGGAAGGATGGGTGATTCAGCAGAGAACGCCGAGCCAGGTGCCGGTTTACCCCAACATCCAGGACTATGAGAACCAGGGGAGCCACGGCGAGCAGGGACATCATGCACCGAGGGACGGGTGGGACAGCTCCACCGAGTGCAGGATTGGCAGCGAAAGTCTGTCCGCAGATGAGATAGACGAGGGCGTAGGAGGGACGCCAGAGTACCCTTGTGACACAGGGGACGAGGGCAGTGTCCTGTCGGTGGACATCCACACAAGCACCACCAGCCTGTCCTCAGCCGAGACCAATCTTAGACTCCCAAAGACTCTGGACATTTCCACCATTGAGAGCGGGATCTCGGTGACGAAGAGCGAGGATGAAGACGCTAGGAACACAGACGAGGAGGTGCAGAGCGTCACAGACTCCATGGTAGCGGAGGCACTCGCCGCTCTGGAGGCTGCCACCGCCGGGGAGGACAGTGACTGACGGACGTCTGCGCGTTCCCCTCACTTATCACGGAAAACACTGACTCAGACGCGAACTTGGCGTGACACGTGAGAGCGTTCCCCACGAACCTATTGCCATGTTCTGAACAAGACTCCATTTGTTTCTTATGATGTAACAAATGAAGGAAAACTGTTTACACAAAGAACAGATTCATATTTGAAGGTTTTTTTTCCCACCGTTGCTGGAAGGTTTGCATAAAGCAACAAATGAAGAGACTTCAGTGTGTAGACTGTTGCAGCCATATCAGCCTGTTGGCCCTTTGTGAACATCTTCTATTTAACACTCCACAATCCTAAAAAGCCACTATGTGTTCATTCACTGCTTTGCCATGTCCGTACTGGCCTTGTACAGGTATTAGTAGGACACTACACTGCTCATACCCATTTTGGAGTCAGTATCTTATTTATGGATGCACCGTGCCTGCCATATCTTGCTGTCTCTTCAGGAATCTCGCCCCTCGTTGCGCCGAGCAGGCGATAGAAGAAAGGTCACTGCATACTCGTTATAGGCCACGCATATTTGTGTTCTTATGTTATTTATGATTTTGCTTTGCTCACATCGCGTTTGATTTACGGCAAGAAGAAAGCGGACGTTGAAAAACACTGGAGCAGAAGAGCGCGATGGAGGAAGCAGTGCGTATTTATGACTTATCCACATGAGTGTCAGCATTGATTTAATCCAAATGAATCCGAATGAATATTATATGGACTTGTACATTTCAAAATTAGCTTACACACTCTTCTTACATTATCACACATATACACTGATTTATTTTGGCAGTTAATGTCATTTCAATGTGAGACCATATCATGTGGTGGAACATCAGAAAAACTATGCACGTTTAATACCAAAGGATAAAATATTAACCAGCCAAGTGTGCATTTACGTTTTTAATTTTTTTCCAAACAATTCACTCTCACTCTATTATTCTACGTTATTTTACTGATCAGGATTTTTGTTTCATAGAGTCTGGCCTGTGACATTGGTTCAAATAAATAAATGAAAAAAAGCTTATGTGCCTATAATAATGAACTAATTGAGGCTCGATGGTGCAGAAGAAATGACAGATCTGCTTTAAACAGTGTGTTAATTCAAGAGTTGCTAAATAAGCTGTTTTCTCAATTTGTTTCACTGCAGCTCCACTTTTCATTTTGTTGCCTGCCAAATCATTTCTACTTATATTTATATTGTAAAATAAAGAAATGGGCTTTAAAAAACTGTACACTGTGAGATACTTTGTGTTTAATTGTTTATTCCTTTGTGGGTATTAGTGCATGAGTTCAGGCGGAATAGACAAAAAGTCTGATAGATGTTCATGACTTTATATTTCTTGAGAAATTGTTTGAATATTGCAGTAACAGTGTTGTTAGCACAGTGAGCTAACAGTTAGCCAGTCAGTGGTGTCAGCTCTTTACACCACAGACGTCCAGTATCCGTCATCCGTCTCTTCTGAACAGAAACAGTAGCCGATGATGTGACAGCTTAGAGTTTAGTGTCAGTAATATTTCTTTTCACATACGCACATAGAACAGCACAGAAAAGTAATAAAGCTAATATAAGAATCGTGCAAATTAAGAAGCAAAAAGTATGTTTTAAATGTTGTGACGAGGTTTAAACAGTGTTGGGATCAGTTGCAAACGGACGTTCTTAGAAACGACGTTGGCGTTTCTTCAGCCCATCAATCGCTTGTTTACTAGTTCGTCCTCACTGTGGGATTCAGGTGTTTAAAACTCACCATCGCAGCACTTAGAGCCTCAGCAGGAGGCGTTCAGGGTCCCAGGGCCCCGGCTAATGAACACCTCAGAGACACACACACACACACACACACACACAGCATGAGCCTTGGAAACAGGAGTGACTGAAAAAATCATTTGACTGATTTAGGCTCCTCACGACCGGAGAGGTCGTTAGCATGTCTGTCCCCGTGTCTCTCAGCGAAGGAGGTGGATCAGAGGCCTGACGATACCAAAATAGCCCTTCCCTTGGACGCTTATCTGTTCATCTCACCCACCCCTTTCTGTCTCCTCTTCCTCCTCACTGTAATTGTTCGCCATCTCAATTATAGTGCTCACTTTCTAACCCCGTTAGCGTTTTGAACATAGATTCAAACATCACAGCAACACCGCGTGAGGCAGTTTCGTATCACTTGCAGCACACTGTCACACACTGGGAGAGACGAGCAGCCTCCAGCCTGTGCTGAGGCCTACGCGTGTGTGTGTGTGTGTGTGTGTCAATGCAATCCCAGTTTAGCAGAAGCTTTGATCCACCATGACTCTGAGCAAGTGAACAAGTAGGTGTGTGTCTCTCTCAAAGAGGCTGTTGTGTCTGTATTTTTACTTTTCCCTCATGATGGACAAGATAAGTTGTGGATGTAGTGGGTGGATGTTAAATCAGCAGCTTGTACGGAGGGTGGGGGGCAATCACAAGCTGAAGAACAAACAAGCACAGATGTCTTCCAAAAGAGCAGAACCACATAAAAAAAAACAAAAAACAAAACAAGTAATTGCTTAATTTTCCAACCACTGAAGTGAAATCTGTCAGTTTCAAGGTCTTACTGACATCAGCTCACACGATTTGTAAAGTTGGTCCGTGCTCCAAAAACCCATCAATACGGTTTTTCAAAAACAGCACTTTTCCCAATGGAGTTCTGAATGTAAAGCCTAATCTTGCAGCCAGTGTTTAGAAAGAAGTCACAGGTGTTATTCAATGTAATTATCTCACCATATAAGATCAAGACAACATTACCACACATCCACGGAGCGGGCTGACAACAGGATCTCCCTGCTTAATCAAAACAGTGACTCATCTTTTCATCAGTGCAACACTACACATTAAAACAACACGGCCGCTCTCGGCCTGTGCGTCACCAGATTACTTTGATCTTTTCAATCAGCTCGAGAATACACAGAAAGGTGGATTGTTTGAATGTGTACAAAACAGCTGGGGCTTTATTTTGGTACCAATAGAAAAGTTGGAAAGAAACGTGGTAAATGTGACATATGAATACTCTGTTACAGCCCAGGACCAGGGCGGTTTGCAAGTTCTTTCAAAATAAAGGTCCCTGTTCTGAGCAAGACATCAGCTTGAAATACGTCACTGTGTGAGGTGCAGTTCACCTCCACGTCGAGCGGCCCTCACTTCCTGTTCCTGTCACCCTGCTGACTCACCGTGATTAAATGGCCTCGGCCTCGAGATGAAAACGTCGCCCATGGAGTTTGGCTACAAGCTCATTTGTGCCACAACCTGCGCCGCGTGTTGTGACTGAGTGTTTGCGGGCAAATAAAGTGCACTTGTGTGTCAGATTCCTTCATGTTGTTTTTATTAGGTCCATTAGGCAGCTGGCTGTGCACAGTCCCCGAGAGGTTCGTGTGTGTGTGTGTGTGTGTGCTCGCTTAACATGTTTGTTTTTCTCAGGGCTTTGTTGGAGTTAATGATGTCACCCTTAATTGTAGTACACACACACACACACACACACACACACTTCTTTGTCTCGAAGGACTGGGTAGGGACACGTTTAAGGAAAGAAAGGAAAGATCCACTTAAAATGGGATCAGCTCCCAGATTGTGCAGTGTTAAGCTGACAAGTGTCTTCAGGCAGGTCTAACAAGTGTAGACCTACCTCCAAACCCACAGCCCCCACCAAGACGTGGAGCTTTTCTGTGAGTTCATTTCCTTGTTCCCCACCGCACAGGCTTCAAGCGTTTGTTGACTTTACCTCTCGGTGTCCTGAAAAGCATTGAAAGCCATTAAACATTTGCCTTTGAACGGCGTCGTTCACCTTTAAATATCTGAGAAAGAACCCTAAAATAGCCCTCCTCTTGTTCCTCTTGTTGCAACTCGCCCACCGTGCCTGGAAACGAGCTAATGTTTCACTCTGGTTAAATATTAAATGCCCTAGCAGGAAAATGAACGGGATTCTTCACCTGTAGGAAACTTCTGCCTGTGGTGAATGTTAAAACAACACTAGTGTCACGTTAGCAGCGAATGGGGATAATGAAGCTTTGACAGTCAGGGGACGCTGCTTTGTTAGGTTTGGTTTCAGCGGCCTTGCTGCCTTCTCCTAGGCCACATTTTAGGACGGAGGAGTCCCACTGTTGGAGCTAAAGGAAGGTGGGAGGCGAGCCATTTCAGAAGGTCACAGCTTTTACAGCCCTGATGCAGTGAAAAAGGTGTTAAACATTGACTAGACTTCCTCCCTCTGCTCCCAAATGTTTCCCTAATTTTCTCCCCCTCCCTCCGAGCCAGAGCTCCATCCTCCTGGCTGATATCCAGAGACAAAGATAACACCGTATGTAGGGCACTTAGCCTGGCATCGGCATGGGAACCCTGTCGCCTGTAGGCCTGAATTATTCAGCGCCCAAGATAAATGTACTGCTTCTGACAGACGAGACGGAATGGGGCTTCATTATTATCGATACCATTTTTATATGCATACCTAATTTCCTCGTAGGGGTGTTTTTTCAATCTAGTGTGAGAAACGTGTCAGAAAACGGGCGACACCCTCTGTGGGAGCCAGAATCAACACACATTCACGCAGCAGGAGTCAATATTTGCACCAGGTCCTTGTTGTGCTGAGTCATGTCCTGCACCGTCAACTACATCTCTCTGTTCAGAACAGGTAGGTTTGCTTTGAGCCTGCAGCCGTGGGCGGCGCTGCATGTAAACGCCGGGTGCATGTCAACACCTTGAAAGTCAATCCTCCCTCCAGCGCCGTCAGGTGACACCAGCAACACCACCACAGTCTCCCAGAAGCCTCGTCTCATCACGTCCTGGCTGTTGTTCAGAGAAGTGTGGCCCGTTAATAATTTACAAGCTAAAATAACAGATTCATGATTCAGATTCTTCCTCTGCTTGTGTTTTTTTTTTTTTTTTATTTTGAAAGGTCAGAAACTTGAAACTGGGAAACCTGTCTTTGCATGAGTGAACCTGAGCAGAGTCAAGAACTGTTAATCCTCATTCAAACACGTTTCAATCCCCATCTCATCTCCATTATCTAGGAAATAATACGATACGGAGCCCGGGGGTCGTCGGACGACCTAGTTGAGGTGAAAAAGACAAATCATCTTTTCATTACAGCAGGGAGAGAAAAGATTAGAAAGACTGATGGTGCAGGATGAGGGAGGAGAGGGAGACGTGAGCCTGCAGGTCAGTGGACACCTGTCTGTATCACTGCAACATACTGATGTCGACGACTGAATAACAAGAAAGTGAATGATTGATGGTTTGATATGTATTAGACATCTTTATTGACTTTATTTTTTTTCCTTATACTATAATAAAAACACAGCACAATGTCCCAAAATATGAACAACAAGTGTGTTTAAAAAAAAATAATTATAAAGGAAGTGACATCCACAAAAACCAACAGGACACAAAACGTTTTAACTGTACACGTTTTGATCTCAATGATCCAGGAAAATCTCATGGCTGATTTATGTCACCTCACCTTCTCTAAGGGATCAAACTCACGTAAAGCTGATTTTAACAATCAGTCAAATATCAAAGCAGGGGAAGCGGAGGATATTTTAGTCTCTAATATGGGTCAAGCTCCAAAAACTCTTCATTTCCTAAACCTTTCCAATCCCTCTACTGCTTCATCCTGCCTTGATGTCACTGGTGTTTGTTTTTTTCTTTCCTACTTGGCACAAAAGAGGTAGTATCGTCAAGAGTGCTGGCATAAAAAATAAATATTAACTGTTCAAGAGAGTGGGACAAAACTGTCTTTTTCTCTGCATTCATTTGAGCAGTAACTGGTGCAAAAAATGTTCATTTCAATTTATCAAAAGAGATTTTCCAGTATTTTATCATTGTGGTTCACGCAAACTTTGCACTCGACACCTCCACTGCAGTGATTCAGGAAACGTGAACAACAGATTTCTGCGCCAACGTGTAACAAGAGAGAATCTTTCATCGTGATTTCTTCCCCCCCCCCAATCAGATCATTCATTGATAAACGATCGGGAGGCAGATGAATGTCGATGAAATTCTCATAATCCTGTAATGAAAAAGAGAATTTGATCTAAAGTACATGTAACTTTAGCTGCCATCATCATGGGCGATGATCCCTGGGGTGATGCTTTATATTGGAGTGGTGATTAAGAGGCTCTATATGAAAATCAAGATTTAGTATGGAATGATTTAGCTCCGAAAAAATCTCAGCAAACAGGCATCAAGTTCAAAATTTGCATGATTCACAGTCTGAACAGCCACAAATCACAAAAGGCTGAAAAAGGTTGGAATTTGCCTTTAAAAAGAAATGACGTGGCCCGTAATGGAGGAGGGATTACAAAAACAGGTTTGCATTGGGTTGTGGCAGATTTGCCCTCACTCACTCTCACAGAGTCAGGCCACAGTGTTACCGTGTTTGTGGAGGCAACATTCAAAACCACTTGTTGTAAACACTTGTTGAATCACAGCACACGTCGCCTGCCCTTCACTTCAACCACGGGCCATGCACATTCTTAGAAATGAAAGGCACACTTCATTAGAAAACGTTAAGGCTTACATCCTGCAGGAACGACCGACTGAAAATCCTCTGATTAAGTCATTTGTAGGACGCTGATAAAGGCAGCTGGTGGTAAAATAGGATAAATCCAGTTAAAATAAGTAGCTTCAGGTGGGTTTTCCTTTTACACACATGGACAAGATTGGTTTAAGAGGAACAAGTAAAAGCAACTTGCATAGAAGTTGATTAAATATAAATAGTTTCCTTTTTTCCTTTAATAATCTTTAACCAAAATATAGTTTAACACATCCTACATCTAATTACATAATGCAATACTTTTTTCAATTATATTTTTGGTATTATGGGTCCATTTTAGCAAAGTCTTAAAATACATACACTCTAAATTTTTGCCATTAGCATCAATAATTAAAGCTGCATCAGTCAGAATTTCGTATATAAACAATAGGTCAATTGTTTCCTTCAGCTCCAGAGTCCTATATCTCGTTGTTTTGGTTTTGCTGCCTGCTTAAAAACAAGTGCTCGTAACTGAGTAATATGAAGCAGCAGACACACAACGTTAGCATTAGCTGCTGAAGGTAGTGGAGCATTTTGCAACTAGACCATTGCAGAGCTAAAAAGAGTACTGGACACAAACAAACGCTAAACACACAATAAATCTCAATGCTCTGTGTCTGCTGAACGCTTGAATAGGCAATTTCTTTCTTAATAATAATAATAATAATAATAATAATAATAATAATAATAGTCCAAGTTGTGTTTACATATTGTTACGCTGACCCCATGTGGCCAAAACATAACCAAAACAATTAACGCAGCTTTAAAATTTGGCTTTTCATGTCAAGATTTCACTTACAAGGCGACATTCAGCAAGCAGCCTGTGTCTGACAATGAGAGCTAATTTGTTTTTCGACCCACAGTATGATATGTTTTTCAACGCAAATAACCATGATTATCAATTTTGAAAAGCAGACACACTGACCTTACAACATGCACTGCTGCGCGTAATGGCGCTGACGACAGGGAACATTTTGACATCATGTTCACACCTTCACAGGACATGATTAGAGTCACTTTTCTTTTATCACATCTACTAGTGCTGCCGTCTACTTCCTGGCTCTGTGACTGCTGCATCAGCTTGTTTCTTCCAGTTTGGGAAAGACTACGTATAACTTTATGTCAGACTGGCTGCAGCTGTTTGGGGGGCTGTCGTTTAATAATTTATCTGACTGACAGAAAAACTTTGTACACATCGAGGACCAAAATCAGCATTTGAGTAATAAAACCTTAGTTCACTGCGAGAGCCCTGGTCCTTTCCTTGACATTGGGCAGTTGCCCTATTGTGTATAAGAGGAGGAAATAGAGTGTATCCCTACTAGACACACCTCACTCCTCACTACTTGTAAAATAACCACCGCCGTCTTCATCAGCAACACTCCCTGTGGAGCGACCGCGTGGTGGGACGACTCCCGTATCGATTCTGCCGCTTCTTGTTCTTCCCGTGGTGATGTTGTGATGTTCTCGTTTGGGTTTAAAAAGTGTCCAGATGTTGCTTCTGTCGTCCCTTCAGGAAAGCTGTAAAGTGAGAGAATCAATGTAGTTACACACAGATTTTTTTTATGGGAAAAGGAGACATGTAGCCGATAAAAACACAACATGTTACCTGGATTTCTATCGATTCTCCTTGTTCAGGCCGTCTGTCTGCACCTGGTGAGGAACAAAGAAATAATCTTAATTTAATCTAAAAATACAGAAATGAACTGACCATTTTACGGCTCGATTAAAACTGGACTGTCAGGATTACTTTTGTTTTTTTCTTTTTAGGCTAAAGACATTTTTCTTGTTCACACAGTCAATACAAGAAAGCTAAAAGTCAACAAACAGATGTTACATATGTTCTAAAGATTGTAACAAGAGTGCAACGTCTCTCCACCCTAAAACAAAATTTAATTCACATTGACTCAGTCACGTCTCATGAATTTAAACAGACTCGTCTGGAAGTCTGTAGCCAACTCTCTCTAATCTCTCATATTCTGAAGCATGAAATTTCGGGATCTGCTCAAAAACAGTAACAGACTCTGACGGAAGCCGGGGTGATTCCTTATAAAAAAACAGCAAAAGAAAAGAAATCTCCTAAAGAAAATTCAAGAGTTTCAAACTCTTTTTAAGAGAAGAAAATACTGAACGAACAAATACCAAAGCATGCTGCGTTGGTCATTGCCTACCTCGTGGCATACTGTATTTCTACCAACAGCAAGAACAACAGGTTAGAGAAGTACTTCCAAAGAAGCAGAAGAGCTCTAAGGAAGGCACATTAATGCTGAGTCGTCTACTTCTGTGTGCTCCTGGCTGTCGTCTCAGTTTACACAGACGTCTTTGCACAGTGAAGCCTTCTCTAGTTCTTTTTTCTACACGTTTACTGTCACGTTTAATGTTTCCGAATATTTTCCTCACAATCTCAAAAGCAACCAACTGAGGAGATTTCTGTTCAACAGCAGCATCAACAAGGCGTCAATTTCAGTGTGCAATCTTGAACAATAATTTAAACTGTGTGGAGGCTGATTGTGATGACAAGGATTTCATCAGAGTTCCTGTGATGCAAAGAGAAAACAGCTGCTGCAGTTGGACTCTTTCTTCTTGGAATTACATCACATCACTAAAACAGTTCACCTACTGAGAAACATGAATGTATATGTATTTATATGTCTTATTAGAAACAGTTAGTCTTTGTATATTTCCTATTTTAGATCTTTTTCTGTTCTTCCAGTGTTTTATGTCATGTTATGTTGTGTTCATGTTCCAATCTATCCTGCAAGAAGCCAGAACACAATTTTCATTTCAGCAAAACCAGAATCTCTCAGCTGTACGGACCACGTCTCAGTTAAGGATATCAAATGTCAGAAAATGTACACATTAACTTATTAAAAGAGCACAGACCAGCTGTGGAGCTAAACGCACATACGTAAGCAGCGGGTAAATAGACCAGAGGGAGACAAAGCAGAGTCACATGAAGAAGTTTCCAGGACACAGACCTGCTGTGACTCAGATGTCGTCCGGCTTTTGGGCTCCACCTCTGTGGGTGATGTAGGGCCAGCCTTGTTGAAGTCTGTTATGAGCAGAGTTCGCCTCTCCCTGGCTGGTTTTTCACACTTGGTCACTCGAAACCTGAGAAGGGACGATAACGCGTGAATTAAAAAACAAAGCTCCAGAGTGTATTTCTGCAGAGTGAGCTCATCAAACTGTACAACCCTTTAAAGAAAAGCTCTAGAAAGGGCCGCAGTGTAAATTATGTTTCTAGGTCAGGTCCATATGTGCTATTTATTCCCCCCATTTTGCCCACGCTGTATTTATATTATAAGCCACATAAATGACGCTTGTGCTGAAAATGTCATGGCTAAAGTTCATATTGCTGAACATAAACTCAGCAGGTATTAGCTCTTCTCATTTGTGCCACAGCTGGCATCTGCCTCGACCTCTTCTCACCGTTAACACACACTGCCAGTTCACACCTCTCTCATCTACCCATCCACTCGAAGGCGTTTGTGCGCACACACTGAGAAGCTTGAATTAAATTAGAAAATGAATATATTCGTATCCAGGTCATGTTGACCCTTTGTGTACAGTATGTGGCCATTTATCTGGCGGAGCAAATGAAAAGCAACCTTTCTGCATCCCAATCAGCTCGCAGCATGACAGGGATGAGGCTGCACACTTTCCTGGGTTCATTAGTGGACTGAAAATAATATTTTCTTTACTTTAAACCTCTAGACTACATGAACTCTTACAGATTTATGGTGGTTGTGTCCTTAAAACCCTGTGATGAGACAAAATTACACAGTTTGGTCACATTGAGTTTAGTGAGAACCGCCGTTTGGTGTGTTTTAAACAGGAGTTGCAGCAGCAGCCACAACACAGGTTAACCACTGAAGCTTCACATTAAACCTCGACACACTCTGAACTCTGCAGCTGCTGTTTTCACCCTGACCATCTACCTGTGTAATTTCCAGGTCACTTGCCCGGTGTCAAAGTGCACAGTCGACCAAACCTGTTTAATTAAGCGTGATTTTCTTTCTATAGCAGTTAATGTTTGATTGTTAATGTTGTGTGTGTGTTGTTGTCTAATAGGCCTCTGGGTGAAACTGAGTAAATTTTAATTTTCCTCTACTAATTGAATCACCTTGTGTGGTATGATTCTAAGAAACTCAGGAGATTTAAAAAAAAGAATAAAACTTTCTAAAGCAACAAGCTCTTCTCGTTGTTCTTTCCAACCTTGACATCCACACATTTACGGCCTTTACAACATGATTCGGACTCTGGTGGAGTTGTTGTGTTAATAATAATAATAATAATAATTACAGCTTCCTTTGAGTGACGTCTTTGAGAAGTGGGGAGCGTCACAAAGGGCCGTGATCATTTATGACCATGTTGCACTCAACACGCATCAACTTTGTTTGAGTCCAGATCGCGTCTTAAATGTACAAAATATCACGGTTCACCCAGCATTAGTGGGTTTTGTGTTTGTTTTGTTTTTAAAATCGGTGTATGCTCAAAGTGTTTGTTAAATATAACAACACTGGACGTCACATTAAATGTCACGCTGCCAGCACCAGGGTGCTGATAGCTGTATGAAGTGAACACTTTTTTTAGTTCTGTGTAAATATGCAGAGTTATTTACACCAGTAGTGGAGTGTTTCCTATGACACTAGTTCCTTTCTTTCCTGCAGGATCCTCCAGCAGTTGCGAGTTGGCTTGTTAGCTTTAATTTCTCAAGTTGATCAAAATGAACTTATTATGTAAGCAAATTTGTACTTTGCAGATGATTTTACTGGAGTATTAGTAGAGCCCAGGATTTCTGGACTGGACTGGATTTTTTTTAAACCTGCTTCTGTGTTTTGTTATTATTATTATTTTATGTATTTTTGCATGTGAGACTTCTCACATTCACACCAGCTTATATTATGGTGTGTTCTCATGATCTGTTGTTGCTTCATGTCAGCCTCAGTGTAGGTGTGTTGACCTGCATTTTATCCATTATTTCCTATTCCACAGTTCCATTATCATAAATAATTATGAAAAGTGTCAGTGTGGAGAAAGATCATCTTTTTGTTTCTTTGGCTGAGCGAGATGTTCTTTATCTCACATTTACAGTGACCCCAAGATGATGCTCACCTGCCAACAGCTAGGACTGTGACCTCCCCATGGTGGGCGCGCCTCTGGTGCTCCGCCTTTCGTGCTGACGGTTTCCTCATCAGCGGCCATTTCTTCTGGTTGCAGCGGATGCAGATGTTCTTGTGGCCACTCGCACCACCGATAGTGTGCAGGTGGTTGCAGGTGTGCTTGGCTGCTCCTGCAGGTGCCCCCGGTGATATGGGAGTCATTGGAGGGCTTGGGGTGTTGGGGGAGATGGGCGTCAGTGGAGGACTGAGGAAGAAGAAGTCAACTTTAGTGACTGTTTTATTTTTACGGCTTGCAGAGTAACACAGAGAGTAATAGGGACTGGTATCACAAACCTTAGGGTCTCTCTTCATAGTGTTACAGTGTTAACAGACACTAACTGAGGCCAGATCACTTGTCTGTTTGCTCTCACATCTTTTCTTTTATAGAGGAGCTGTGTGTGTGCATGTTTAATGACCCTGGAGAGCAGCTCTTCACATTGTTTACACACAAAGGCAGAATAAACAGTGTCTCTACTTCTACTGACATGAACATATTATCTGCAGCATGTATTCATATGAATGTGTGTCAGGAGACGGGCAGCATAGTAATGAGTTGTGTTGTTAATTTTTTTATGTCTCTGGAGAGAGAGGGATGTGATTATATGCCCAAAAAGTAAGTGGACACCCAAACGCTTCATTCCTATTTATTAGCCGAACATGTCGAGCCGCAGACAAGAGTTTTACTGTGAACCTAAAGCAGTCTCCACTCTGGTTTCTAGCAACAGGGATTTTCTCACTTCACACCAAGTGTTGTTGACTCTGAAACTCAAGGTTGATGCACAATTCACAAAAACTCATAATCATGATGGCTCTTCATTTGAATTGAGAGGTGGTTATTTTGTGTGATATCAGTTTATATATTTTAAAATATGTTGGAAAGCAGGGAAACTCCTTTCACTGTCTCCGTTTTTCATCATGCAGGATTATCACCTGACAGTATTAATACTTTTAGGGATTCCGAATAATGCTACATATACTGTACTTACATGTATATATTTTATTTATTACTGAACTGTTTATACTGTCAGGTTTCATAGCCTATTTATCTCGGACTGTGCCAGTTTAGTCTTTCGTCTCCTTTGGTCAGAATGTCTTTCTGACACTCTAGTATTTAAGCTGTTGTAAAAATGCAATTTCCCCATTGTGGGACTAATAAAGGTTTTCTTATCTTATCTTATCTTATCTTATCTTAATAATAATGAATAATAAAATGTCAGAGACCTCCAGATGAACAGGTGATATCAGACACAAATCACTTTGAAACAAGTGATTTACCATTCATTTGTGCAGTTGTTTTTGTGCTATTCAGTGTTGCACCGGCACAAATAAACCTCACAGAGGTAAAGAGCGTAAGACCCGAATATGAAAAGGCCCAATGTGTGTCTTTTTTAACAAATATACGAAAACATTTATTCTGCACATGTCCAGAGTGAGGATCATGACAAGGGGACATCACCTGAATGTTATAGAGAGAGGAAACGGTACAGGGATTGAGGGATGGTACAGGAGAGGTGGAGAACTGATGGGGAGAGAGCAGCGGTGAGCAGAGAGGGGAAGTTAAGTACCAAATCTGGAGAAGCAGATAGCGAGCCCTGGCCACACTACAGTCACCCTCCTCCTTAAAGCCTCTCTCCATCCCTCTCTCCTTTTTCCTCTTCCTGTCCATCCATCTGTATCCCTCCCCACGTAAGTGTCCCATAAATTACCCCTACCGACACCCCTCTTCCCCCCTATTCCTCCATCTCTAAGTGATCCACTGGCAGGCTGCCCAATCTGGCTGAGAGAAAGATATGAAGAGTAATCGCAGGAGAAAGAGAGGGAGTACCACAGAGAGCAATTTGAACAAAAAAGTGAGGGGAAATGAGAGAGAAACAAGTGGTGGAAGGAGAGAATTGGAGAGAGAACTGAAGAAAAAGCAAATCACATGAAAGTGACACTGGGGAAATGTGTGCGTGTGCAGATTTTTTTTATTCTTTTGACTTTTTATTTTTTCAGAACACCCAGTGTGATTGAGCAGAATACCTCAGTACCTAATCCTTGGCAGAGCTCCTATTTATCCACACAGAGTCTTCCCAACAAAAGAGAACAGCTCTGCCCTCTTTTTCCTCACTGCTTTTCCTACCAGAACAATATGTAGCAGGACAAGAAAGATGACAGGAGGAGAGCGAGGGGAAACATACTCCACTAACTCGATTTACTTAGACTTCTCTGCTGTCACAAGCATCTCCGCCTCCAATCTGTCCGAGTTCCTCTCCCCCTTATCTCAGCGGCAAAGCAGCACTACACTTGCTCATTTACTCTGCTGGCTGCTCTCTACGGATGAACGGTGGGATGAACAGTGAAGGGTCATTTCAAAGTGACACACAGGCAGCCTTTGATTTGAGAGGCGAATGTCAAAATGTGAACGACCCACTGAAATCCATTTCAAGGCCAATCGATTTGATGCTATTAGGCCATCAGATGCAGGCTAGACCAACTGAGCATTACTGTTTTCAGTCCTGTCGAGATCTCCCTTCCACTCAACATCTTAGTGTTTCTTCAAACAATGGGTATTTGATTTCACACAGAGGCAGAAAGGCTTCTCAAGCTTTTTCTAGATGGCAGCTGAACATTTTGTTGCAGATTTCATCAGCTTTAGTCAATGTCAATAAGTTTTAAAATAACACAATTGTTAAACAGTTATGTCTTCATGTCATTCCTAATCTATAAGACGCCTGACAATTAAGAATGAATAAACTTACTACTATGAACTAGTGAAAGCAGTAAATCTTTACATTTGAGCAGCTGGAGACAACAAATTATTGGTGTTTTGCCAGGTAACAAAATATTTGTTGACCTTCCAGTGATCAATTAAAGGATGCACTCTCTTTGCTTGTTTTAAATAAAGTCACACAAATACGCTTATCTGATAAGAAATCATGCCATCAACTATCCTCAATGTGCTTTAATAATACCACAGTACAGTGATATAGGGCACAGTGGCATTTCAGGAATGGTCCCCAACTGCTTGACCTCAATCAGACCATGCCAATCTGGTATCACAAGAGAAATGTGGCCTGATTGCCTTGGCTGGTCACGTCCTGCTGTGACTACTCAGCTCGGCCACCAACATCAACAGAAGCTTATGCTGCCATCTAGTGGTTGAGAGGGAAAATACATTTGGCCACTTCCCAATTAGTTTGAAATACAATGAAAAAGGACAAAAAGGCTTTTTAATAACAGATGGATTTGGAGGAACTCTTTTCAGAGCAATGTGAGAGGACACTTACCCTTCAGAATCAATGCTGTTTTCATTAATCATGGCTTTCAGGGCATCTGAGTTTGCTGGCGATTGAGAGAGAGAGAGAGAGAGAGAGAGTAAGTTACTTGTACAGAGAGAAGAAAGAAAGAGAGGGAGCAGAGATAAAAGTAGTGCTGGGAATTAGCGAGGGGAACACTCCAGTGACTTCAAAAGCAGAGCGCTTACTGAAGGATGGCTAGAACAGATTAACTCCTTAGCACAATTAAATAACACATCCCATACAGTTAGTAAACACAATAATTACTGTACATCTCAGGGGAATGACCCACCTGGAAAAGAAGTTGTCAAACTAGCTCCAGAATATGAAAAGTTACAAATCTCTATAATGACCAGGTATCTAGCTCTGGGAAACAAGTGTTTGAATTTCACAACTAGCTTTGTCTTGCAGAGAAGGTAGAGTTACCACAGAGCCAACAGCTCACATATAGATTTACATAATGTGCTCCCAGAGATTTCCCTGAGGTCTGGGCCTGACGTGTTCACTGACTTCACCATGAACAAGCTGCGCACACACATATAAAGGAACTCGGCTTATAAAAAAAAAAGGCGGAGATATACCAATCTGGACTGAGACACAGAGATGACTCGTGTAGGTGAACGTAGGAGTATCATGCTTTGGATCTGTGTAAACACGGGGAGACGGACATCTGACCCCTCATCACTCCGTCATCATCATCACACGCTGCAATGGAGGGTTTTAAAAGGACCTTCTTGGTGACTGCTAGCTATATTTAGTCTTCAAGTATTACAAAAGTATCACTTCCTTTTACTTCAGTGATTCTTTTGCACATATTGTCCGTTTGAAGCCGGCAGCACAGAGTGAATAACTACAAGAATATCAGCAAAAGGTTTTGAGCCAAGAAGATTAGCTATGTGTTTAACTCAACTCAATTATGCTTATTAAGTAAGAAACATTTATCGTGGAGAAAAGGTTATGATTTGTTATTTTATTCCTTCAGATACTTAAATACATCATTTCAGGTACTTTCACCCTATGGGAGTGATGCTTAAGGCCTTCTTTAATGTATTTTTCCAAATCATAAAATACAAGAGCACAGAAAAGTCAAGAGTTAAATGTATCTGCATGATTTTTTATCGTCTAGGTGGAGCTTATTTTGAAGTTTACCACATGGTGCATACAGATTATCTGTAGATGGCAGTCTTTGCCACTGCTCTTCATGCTCACTAAAGCGTTCTTCTGTTCATTTTTCTCACTAAATACCTATTTACTTCTCGTGTTCAAGTGACTTGTTTCCAAGAAAGGTTTTGGTGTAGCCAGCAACAAATCTTTCATTAAATATATGAAGGGTGAAGGTTGAAAGGTCGACAGGTTCAGACAATAATCTTGGAAGTGGCGCTGCAACTTCTGCCCGGTACACAATAATTCCATGGTAGGAATCCTGAAGC
Organism: Anabas testudineus; assembly: GCF_900324465.2. Taxonomy (NCBI): domain Eukaryota; kingdom Metazoa; phylum Chordata; class Actinopteri; order Anabantiformes; family Anabantidae; genus Anabas; species Anabas testudineus. The sequence continues at coordinate 17,988,565 of NC_046627.1, read as the reverse complement.
AGACTTTTCTAAACTGTGAGGGTGAGTCACACTTAACAGAATCGAACTCTGTTTCTACGAAAGCAGCGATGAGTCAACTCGGAGCTTGTTTCTGAAAAGAGGACAGAAGCTGAAAAATTATCATAACAGCACAACAATAGCTGAGCATTAAGACAAGACAATGCTGCCTTCATGTCATATGTTAGTCATCTGGGAAAAAAAAAAAACAGCTGTAGGAGTAGATTTTCCAAGCTTAACATCTGTCACAGTGGACTTTAAAACATTGATTGTGCCTGACTGAGTTGGAAAAATAACTGCTGTACGTTATCTATTGTTCAGGGTCAACATGTCGATGAAACAATGAGATGTTTTTTGTGCCACTGTCTCTGGTTATAAATAAATAGTGGTAAGATCTACTATGCCATAAACTACTCAGTACATGTTTAATTAGAGATTAGTGCTATTAAGTCAAGTCAACTGTATTTCTTTTCTTTTCTCCTTAAATAAATCTTAATAAACTTCGGGCATCATTTACAGAAACTCTGACCTTTGAGCCATAACTGTCTGACCTTATAGATCTTAAAACAAATGGGAGGTAGAGGTACATTTTGCAAGTGTTGAGTTACTTTTTTTTGATCGCCTTGCCTCCTTCTGCCTCTTCCACTGTCTCAGGTTGATTTTTTTGTTAGTCAAAATCGTTTAAAACACATATTTGCTCTAAAATGCTGCAGCCAGTAAAAGACCTCCTGCTGCAAAACATCCAGCCTTTCTCCTCCTCCTCTTTGATTTTGCACAAATCCTACTTCCAGTTTGTCGAACTCTTCATTCAAACAGAGTGAGTCAATAAATGCTTGTGTTCTTGTGTCATGAGAAAAGTTTTTATCTATAATTTGTTTTGGACATCTTCCAGTTAAAACTAATCCAAACTGGAACTAACCAAGTGCCAAATAAAATTTATTTATATTCAGTAACTCTGTGAGGAAACATCACTTACCTCACATCCCTAAAATATCTGGGCGTTATTTTGACATTACTCCTCCACTACCAACAACTTCTGCAGTATTTAATAGTACTACACTGCTATGAGTGGTGCATGTTTGTTCATATTAGTCAAGCTGGAGAAGAAAATATAAATAACCTACGTTCCCCTGTTGCCACTTGTGATCTCAGTCCAAACAGTAAAATGTGATGTACTTGGTAGACTCTGCCATGAATCCAGGGCAAATATTTCACAGGCAGCCAAACAAGAGTTGAACAATGATATTATTCAGCTTGGAATCAGTGATGTGACCAACATGTCTGTGGAAACTACAGTCATCAAACATTTCCTTTTAGAAATTGTCTACAGTGGCCAATTTAACCTGCAGATCCTTAATCCTGAGCCAAACCTTTCTGAGAAGTATGTCACTACCACTACGCCGACAATTACACACACTTCCTTCCTAAACTGGCTGGACATGCCAAAACAATAATGGAGTGAACAGCTTCACGGAAGAGGGTAGAAAAAAAGCTGGACTTGATAAAGTCCAATCCCTTTGCAATGACTTGTCCAAAGGCTTCTTTATGAAATGTGAGAAACTGAGGTGTGTCGAAATTCAGTGGTATCCACCACCTCTGGATAGACTTAAAATGATCAGCGCTTTAAATGAGGGAGGCAAAACAGAGGGCAAGCAGCACAAGTACAGTGTGTAATCAAAAGTTAGGACACAGACCAGAATCCACCTGTCAAAATGTAATCGCGGTGTGGCCAAAAGCAGGCGGAGAAAACAAACGGCTGAGTGGGTTGTAAACATAACCAGCAGGAGTTGCCAATGCTAACAAGCTAACAATAGCTGCTTGAACATTTCTCTCTGTCATCAATTGTCCCCTCACTCCCTGCAGCCAGACAGCATCTCCCCTTGTCTACAGTGAAGCTGCTCTATTGCTTCGCTTGGAAGTGATACAAGAAATTAAATGCGGTATTTCCTCAATCCTCTGGTCTCAGTCCCATCGTCACTCCCCAACCATCTGGACACTGGAGAGCACTGTGATTTCATAGCTCAACATTCACACATTTTGAGCAAAGCAAAAGGAGGTGGAAACGCAATATTGACGCATTTTATATGAACCGGATTTTGGTCTGACTGCGCCGTTAGGTTTATAAAGGTGTCGCACACATACCTTCATTATTCATGATGAAATGGACAATCTGCCCGACTGTGTCATTGTTGTCACTGAACGTGTCATTGAGCTCTGGAAGAAACACACACAAACAGAAACAGTTTTTCAAAGCATTGATAACAACTATATGCTTAAACATTTTTGACCTAAAACCATAAAACAAGAACAAAAAAAATTACACTTGTTCATTTATTTATTACATAAACTGAGCAAATTGGACATATTTGTGTGTGGTAAAAGTATGTGAACCTATAGGATTTTCAGTCCCTTTGAAGGGGTAATTAGAGTCAGGCGTTTTAGAAAGTGAGTGGACAATCAGGTTCAAGTTTGGGAGAATTTTTTATTAATCACTATCTGGCTGGAATTGGTGACAAGAAAGTTGCGAAATTAAAAGCGCTACTGGATTTAATCACTCCTGTTGTATCCATCACTTCCAGAAGACATGGAGCAACATTAGCTTTCATTTTGAGTCATATCACTTGTCAAATAGTAAATGCAAATGCAATATTTACTCTACTTTTAGCTCCTCAATATAAAGTCTGTCTTTTTAGTTGTCAAAAGAGATATGAGAGTAAATCAAAACAGTCACGTCGTGGGCTCTAAAACTAAAACAAAGAGCTGTCAGATGTTATAAATCTCTGAGGAAAACTGCAAAGCTGTGGATTTGTGTCACATTTTAGTCATTGAATCCCTTCTTAGTATAAAAAATAATAAGAGCTTTAAAGGTTCTAGTAAAGCTGCCAGAAGTGTAATATGATATGAAGCCTAATATGAGGCTGTTCTCATCAATCATTTATGTGTATATCTGTAGTTCATTCATCACTTTTTATTCTAAAACACTGTCAAAATATCCTAATCAATGTATTTTATGAGCAATAGTGTGAAGGTTTATTTGAACACTGCTCTGCCTTATTTGTGGCCCTCATGTTTGCATGAATCTTTATATATGTAAATGTTTCCTACATTCTACAAAAATCTGGAATATCCGCCTTTCCCCTCAGCACACACCCTTGTGAAGCACTTCCTAGGATTTCCTGATGACTGCTTTCTGCATTTTTTCCTAATTTCTCATAAACATTATACTGATTCAGCATTTTATAAGAATCCTCTGGAGTATCATTTCAAAGCTACCTGCACAATGTGACGAGAGCTGCTACTGACAAACACAAGTCCCAGTCAGTGTGAGAAATAAAGGAGACAAAAGCAGAATGAGATCGAAAAACAAAACATGTGAAACATGTGAAACTTGTGAAACGAGAGAAGACTGGATTGATTGAGTGAATGAGTGAGGACAAAACACACATTTTTTTTCTGCGTTACTCTTTTGTTTCGATGTATGACAGATACTGGGTTGGGCTGTGTAAGAGCAAAAGAATAAGGGACAGCAGGGGAAAACCCTTATGCACTTTTAAAATATCTGTCTTTACACTCCGTACGTCACTCACTTCACACACACAAAAAAAGCATCAATAGTTAATAGGATTCAGAGGAGGAATCAAGCTGGGAAATAGTGGATATGCTAAATATGCTATATGCTAATAGAAAACGGTCTGTAGTTCGGTACTTTGACGGATAAGCAGACAGATAAGTGAGAAAGGCAGACAGCACACACACATGCACCCTCGCTGATCTCTCCAACATAATGTAAACAGTGAATTCTTTCCTTTTGCCAAGCCTTTACATGCCCCCGAGCAAAAGACATCTGCAAATGACAATTGCTAGAAGGGGAGATATGACCTCAAATTATTGTGTGTGTGTGCCTTGTATTGTATCAGCAGAGAGTGTCGTGTTAGATGAAGAAGGGGAGAAATAAATGGTGGTAAGTTTACAAAAATTGACAGATGGACAAGTCTGTCTCTTGTGCTTAAAAGTTTGTAAACCTTTTAAACCCTAAACCCTTTTCTTTTCTCTGCACAAATATCACCTTAAACATGATCAGACATTTTCACCTTAGACAAATGAGGTTTGAAATAATTATCCCTTCTTACATATTTGTTTAGTTAAGTATGTGAACCTCTAGGATTATCAGTTCATCTGAAGAGGAAGTTAGAGTGAGGGCATTTCAACCACTGAAATGACACTCAGGTGTGTCTGGGAGGCACCGATTTACATCAAGAAGACTTCCAAATAGTATTATTAAGTGCTACTAAGAGGAAAACACTTTTTTTATTATTATTATTACTTGGAGCACTTAATTAGATGCAGTGAAACAGTGACAGCTTCTACTTTTTGGCAAAGAAAGGTGCCATTGACGTCACACAGGTCTATTCTTATCATCTGTTCACACATACTTAACAGTACCTGGCACACAACAAACTCATTATTGTCAGGAATGTAGTACGAGCCTGTCAGTAGAGAGCAGAGGTGAGAGCATCAAACTCATTTTATTGCACTGGATTCTCAGTATCACATGGTGAGAAAACCCTCGTGCATGCCAATGTGTAAATGGGGAAACCAACACAGAAGAAACCGCCTCTTCTGCAAAAGTGTCTAACAGAGAGAATTAGGCTCAAACATGAAGATCTGAATGCTTAACTTGATATTATTTTATATTAGCTGTTGCTAAAAATATATATTTTTTGTAATAATGCATAAAAATAAAGAAACTGAACATATAATTTATAGCAGTGTCAGTGCTTACTGCTCGGTCTCCTACAGCTCTATCTAGGTTACGTATCAAGCTACTAATAATGCAGAGAGGGCACTTCCTCCCGCTACCACTGATTCACAGTTAGTAGCAACCACAGGAAATGCACATTGTGCATTTGTCAGCACAGATTACACTGACTGGGACTGTCCATCAAAATGTCACAACGAAACCAGACAAATGACCCCTTTGCAATTTTTTGACAGAAAAATCTGTTAAATAAATCATCAACAACAAAAACAACAACAACATTAACTTTACTACATCACATATTTACAACACGAATTAACTGGTTTACTTTTGTTTGGTTCGCAGAAAGTCCCTCCCTTACCACTCACTAATGTCTTCTCCGCAAAACTGGATTGAAACGAGGTTGGCTGAACAATCACTTCGGGTGTGTGCGGTACACCAAGTATGAACGCCTTAAATACAACGAGTACACAGATGTAACGAACACCATCATGATGTCACATGTCCCTTTGTCGTCAGTGACACATTTTTACTCATTTTTATTTTCACACCTCAGAGTTTGTTCAATTTCTCCAGCTCCCTCCTTGCTCTGATTCTTACCTCCACCCAGTTCAGGATCCTTTTCTTCTTCAAAAACCTCGTCACTGCCCTGGGCCTCAGTGGTGCACCGGTAGCCTTTCTTATTCAACACGTGGCAGATCACCACCCCAATCAGGCCCAAGAGGAGGAAAACAGGCACAATGGCTAAGACAGTATAGTCTGGGTTGGTCGCCCCTCCTCCATCTCCAGTACCTATAGGTGGAGCTGCTGGAGAATAAAGACGGACAAATGAGTGTTTTTAATTACTGTTACAACAAGACAGAGAGAGCAAAAGGATGCATTGTTAGTACAAATGGCAACCTGATATCCACAGTGAGTGTCAGGCTACACCTGAAGCCTCAACTGAGATGATGAGGGAATTTAAACCCTGAGACTCTGCTGCCGTCTCTGCCCTCTAAATTACAATCCATACTCCAATCCTGTATCCGTGACATAAATCAAAAGGTATTTGTTTTTTATTTCAGCGTCCCTGACGCTGCTCACTTGAAGCTGTTACACATAATGATATTTTATTTCACTTTTTCCACATTGTTCAGTCACATATCGGATGCAACAAACAAAGGAACAGGTCTTCTCTATGTGCTACTATGCATAAGATGTGGCTCACACTCTACACATATAATAAAGTGTAAGTTAGCCTTTTCTGTTCAATATGAGGCAAGCTTTGCTGTCTCTTCACAGCTCTGAGCTACAGACTGTTGAGCTGTGACATTTCTGTTGTATTTTTATCTGTCCACAACTCCTGGCTTTTCATACAGGATGCCGCATAAGGACGGTAAACTTTAACATTCTAGCTAAAGCTTTTTCTGCACCCACTCCCATCTGCCCACCCACCTAAACACCACACCAAGGGTGGGGTGACGTAGCTCAACATACTTCAATTCATAATACTTTTGAACACATCACAACTTCCCAGAGCCCAGAGCAACGTCTTCCTTCTTTTGTCTGACAAACAAAAACACATAACTTTTAATTGTAGGATTTCCAGTGATATAACCTCTAAATGATCGGGTCATATGTCAGAGGCTAGACCGTGACCTGTGGTCAGCTATAGGCGAAAGCTCCCCTAGATCCTGCTGCTGCACCACGTGAGCCATTCCAGCACAACACACAACAGGTCTTTTGTCTGTTTTCCTGTTCACATCAGTGTGTTTGAGACAAAGAAGAGCAGAGCGAGACTGCAAGAGATACGCAGACAGACATAGGACAGAATCCCAGTCATATCAAACCTTCAGTAAATTCTGATTTTGTTATGTATATTTTGTCTGTTGTCTTCTAATCCACAGGCATTCGTGTGCTTTTGCTGTCAAGCTCCCTGGTGTATCATACTGAACACTCTTATAAACCTCACTAACCAGCTGCAGCATGTTTATGTGTTAAACCTAGTGTCAACAACACTAATACACTGCCTGGGCATTATCCCACGCCCCTCTTCTCAAATGACTCACAGGTGATCATGGGTCAACTAAAGCACCGTATTATGAGCAAAAGACAAGACAAGAGACTGACAAACAGGTTGAACAGAGTCCTCGAGGAGGATTTTGAGTTCAGTCATGACTCTCTTAGCAACCACAGCTAGTGTCAAGATGAGCCACAAACACAGACCCATCTAAACCATATTCACATCACTGTTGTGTAATGGAAAAGAAAAAGAAATGGGCTGGCTGACAATTTCAACATTATTTTCCTAGGAAGATTTACAGCAAATGTCGAGCTTGGGTAATGTAGAGTTAGGACTGTGATCCTGTTTTAGCACATTAATAATTAAGGTATTTATTTTCTATCATTTAAGTAAGTATTGTACCTAAATGATTCTGTAGCTAAAACTACTTTGAAGTTTCTTAGCTTAGAATGAACTAATTTTGTAATCAGTTCATCTAATTTGTCTGGTCAATAAACATGAAGCTTTCCGGAGCTTAAGATGAAATTTGTAATAGTCTAAAACCTAATATGTTTAAGATAGAAGATTAAAAGAATTAACTGATATAAAATGTGTAAATGACCAGATCCCATGTTGAGCAGCAGGTGTAGTGAGGAGGTAAAATTAACCATTAACCTCTGGACTTCTAAAAAATGATGGGTGGCTTCCGGCCAAACTGACTGAAACGGTCAATAAATTCTACTGTGATGAAATGTTTTACTCTTTCCAATTCATGGCAGGCAAAGTACAGTATTTCTATTAATGGTATTAAATCTATAAGCAAAAACATCCTTTCAAGTGCAAGCTGAATGGGTCAGCATTACTGTTCTGCTGGTTTAATTTCCTGCAGTTTATGAGAATTCAGCTTGTGAGAAATTGTCTGTCTGAAGGTTATCGACGTCTTTCCTGCTACAGCCGCTTTTTCGAAATGATGTAAAATCAATGCCAGCAAAAATAGACAAAGGGAAATTACTTGTGTTCAGAAAACGTTCAGAAAATTACATGAAAAACTGATTCGAGACAGACTCGGCAGTGTATGTGTGAGAGTAGTGCATTTTCTTGAACATCATATGCACAAAGAGGAACCTATATTAGCCACTAATAAGGACAATGTTAATTTTAACTGCTGAAACATTTCTATTAGTCGTCTTCTTGTTCCCATGTTTGTACATTAGGAAATTACCCATTAGCCATCAGTTCACATTGATGACCACGAGACAACAGCACAAAGCCAAAGGGCTGCTCAGAAAAGAGGATGTTCATGTTTCCTTCCACTGTAGCCACTAGAAAACCTCATTACACAATGAAGCACATTGCATGTTTACTCATCTAAATTAGATTCTGTTTTATTTTAGTTTTTAGATCATCGCCAACTTTGTGAGCTTCTTTGGAAAATGAGCTATAAATAGCACTTGTTTAAGTGAGGGCAGTCTAAATCATTCTTACAAGTGACTTCCTAGTTGTGCCATCTCCACATTAAACACAGAGTCTTAATGCACCTTCAATCTCTTCTAAGAGTGTTCAAAGAGAGAAAACCACTGCTGGAGAGTATAAAAACCGCAGAGAGATCCAACACCAACTGCAGACCAGTTTCTCTTTTCTTGTCTAAATGGCGCCACATCATAGCTTGAGAGCCGTTAAAAGTAAACACACAGTAGAAAATGTTTTCAATTGACCACAACAACACATTAGATGATTTGATGGCCTCCAACTATGCAATGAATATTAACGGGCGAAAAGGCTGTGTGGCCTCCACATAATAATATAATCACCACATTTTATTTCAGATTACATGAAAGTGTCCTGACCAACCCTTTCTCCATTTAGTCAGTGCACTCAACCATTGGCAGGGATGAGACGTTACTCAATCACTTCATTGGAAGTCGCGGCTCCTGGTAATGTGAAGGCTGATAACACTGATACAAAACGGCAAGCTCTTGCAATGATAAAGCTTTCTAATAGTGTCTGTGTTTACACAGTACAACCCTGCACGTGTACAAGTATGTACTTGTACTGGTGGGAAAAAAAAACCTGCTTTCGCATACTGATCAGTGAACAGGAAAATCTAACCGAGCTCAATGTACAAGGCAATGATTGCATCTTTTTTTTGGATGCAAAGAGTCAGTTCAAATAAGAAAAATCATTGCACCTGAGAAGCTGGAACTAGAGGATGTTTGGTCATTTTGTTGAACACTTGATTAATGTAATAACCTTATCAAATTACAGCACTGTTGCCTATTGAATGATTTAAGTCAAACTGTTTCAGCTCAAGTCACATGTGAAACAAGAATAGCTCCTTAATCAAACAGCAGCAGGGGATGATCCGACACTGGCAGCTTCAAAAATGCAGCTTGATATGAAAAATGGCACCAAAGTGTTCACTGGCGCCTTAACTGTAAATATGTTCTGGAATAAATGTACCCCCATATACCTCAAATGGCTAAAAGTATGGTACCCAAGACGTCCAACAGGCTTGTACTGTGCACGCACGCACACGTATTTTTATATCCAAACAGATGACTAGGATTATTTGAATGAGCCTGAGGATTCAGCCTTGGCCTTTTGCAAACCACAGACTCTCCATGGAAAATGGAAAAAGGCTCAAAATGTAAAAGGTTATGAAGTAAACCAGCAAGCACAGCAACGAAGAATACTTTAAATATTTCTTAATGCAGTAAGACGTACAGTATTCATCTTAGTACATAACCATTTCAAAAGATTCAACTGAGAGTGTAAAACATTTGTCCCTGTTCATTAGACATTTATTCTTATTATCCTTATTATTATTATTTATATGAAAGTGCTCAAATATGGCATCTTAAAGGACACATACTATTGTGTTTTGACATTTGTGACATTTCTCATGAATATACTGTTGGACATTGATGTCTAACATAGCTTCTAAAGCTTGATGTGAGCATGTTCAAATCCCTATCCCATAAGAAGTCACCGGGTTTCAGTCTGCTGCGAGTACTTTGTTCCAAGTTTTCTAACACTATGATGATTGAGGATGCCTGTTGAAGAGACCCAGCTGCTCCAGCATCAGAGCATGGCCATGAACTATGAGCTGCAGAGACTGCAACACCACAGACAACAGAAACTCGCTCTTCCTGTAGTTACTGCAGTGGAAGGAATGCAACATCAGACACCGGTGGATATCAGTAATATTTTCGTAGGCCTCATACAGCAACGTTGTCAGGACTTTGCATCTAACCAAAGCAAGGTGAAGCCTCCATCTTTTATTAATGTCAAAGTGAAAACAGGTTTCTACAAAGTAAGGTCAATTAAATTAAAATATATAAGGTGAAATGAGTGTGTGCGTTAATATTCAGGTCAGTATTTAATAGATGCACTTTTGGCTGCAATCACAGCATGGAGTCTGTGTGGATAGGGCTCAATTAGGTTTGCACATCTGGCCACTGGAATTTTATGCCATTCTTCTTTGCAAAACTGCTCAAGCTTAACGAGCTTAACAAGCTTTCCAGGGCCGGCTGCCGAGAAGTATACCCACAGCATGATGCTGCCACCACTGTGTTTCACGGTGGGGATGATGTGTTTGTGGTGATGTTCATTTTGGTCTCATCAGACCAAAGAACCCTCTTCCACTTGACCATGGAGTCCTTCACATGTCTATTGGCGAACTCAATTCGTGATGATTTAACATGAGTTTTCTTCAGCAGTGGCTTTCTCCTTACCGCTCTCCCATAAGGCTTTGACTGGTGAAGAAACCAGGCAACAGTTGTTGTATGTACAGTCTCTCCTATCTCAGTTGATGAAGCTTTTAACTCCCTCAGAGTAGTCATCAGTGTGTTAGGGGTCTCTCTCATTAGTCTCCTTCTTGCACGGTCACTCAGTTTGTGTGGACGGCCTGTATTAGACATTTGCCATATTCCTATCATTTCTTGATGATCGATTTCACTGAACTCCGGGGGATGTTTAGTGCCTTGTATTTTTTTGTATCCATCCCCTGACGTGCTTTTCAATTACCTGTTACCTGTTGAGTGTTCTTTGCCTTCATGGTGTAATGGTAGCCAGGAATACTGAAAAACATGTGACTAGACCTGATGGTAAATACTTTTTATAGGCACTGTATGCACAAGATTTATATTTTATTTGCTATGAATAAAGTGCTTTATTTTTATGAAAGCTTGTATTATTTTTAAACTTGCTACTGGATTTAGTAGTGACAACTAGCAGCAAACAGAGTGTGTGAAAAACATAAGCAGCAGTACTTATGAATGACAGCTTAATGTTACTACAGTGTCACAATGTTTAAAATATTCTATCCATTATTTTGAAAGGGCATCACACAAATAATCTAAATCTATGACAAACACAGTGAAGGATAAATAAGATATATATATCTGGTAAAAAGATTAAGTTACTTTCGTTACTAAGCATCTTTTCGTGAAGATTACTTTTTAGTTTCAGTAATTAGGGGATAATGGATCACAAAAGTCAAGGTTCGAATACTTCACTAATGTTTCAAATATTCTACAGTTAGATGACTTTCTACTCCCACAGTCAAACAAAATTATGATGAAGTGTTTACATCACATACTGTTTTAGGAAATGTATAATTACTGCTAGCACGATATGACTGTATGTCGACACAACAAAGACTTGACTGTGAATGTTTACGGTGGTATGAGTATAGCTAAATGTTAAGTATATAGTAACCCAACAAGATGTGAAAGTACTATATAAATAGCGGTATTTACCTGAGGCAAAGGTCAGTGAAAGCTGTAGTCTTGACTGTCAAGGTTGCCAATTTCTTCACAATTTCAGATCAATGTCTACTCTCAACAAGTGCGGCCATTTAGTTTTTGGTTTAGAGGCACTTCTGTTGGTGATATTCATAATAAACTACAGCCAAACACTTTTCTCAGAGATGCCTCTAGATCTGACAAGGGTGTCCAGAAACACAGGCTTGCCAAGCATTGGTGTATTAGGAAAGAGATGCTGAAACAGACTCACTTGAATTAAAGTTGCTCACCTGGCACATGAGACAAAAAACAAAATGTGCAGCTTACTACAAATACTGTACATGGATCCTGGTCCAAACACACATCAGACTTAACACATACATTGTGTTGACAATACAAACATAAAACTCACTTTTCTAGGCTTTGATATTATACCTAGAACCTCCCAAATTAGAAACTGAATGTGTCTGTAAACCCAGACACATTCATGGTTAATAGAAAGGAATAGTTAATAAAGAGGAATACAAATTAGTTGTGGTTAATAAAAAGGAATAGAAAAATATAATAAAATGAAAAATATACTCCCTGATGATGGTGAATTAACATTTACATTACAGTTACAATTTGTTATTTGGCTGGTGCTTTTATCCAAAGAGATATACAACTTAAGGATGTATGAAAGATTTTATAATGGCTCATAACACTGAATGTTGAAAAGACAGTAATTAGATCATTTAACACAAACCTATGAGAACAGTATAACCTCAAGGCAACACTTCCTGCGGCCTTTAGCTCTGTTAGGATGGGTAGATAGGTAGATAGGCAGATACAAGGAACCAGGAACCGAACCACTAACTCTGGGGTACGTAGACGACTGCTCTACCACCTGAGCTACTGCCGCCCCAAATACAGTAGTTAAATAAAATTTTACAGTACTGTACTTGTACTTACTTGAGTATTTCCATGTTGTCTTGCTTTTATCTGTATTCACCAAAGTATTTCAGAGGAAAATAAATTTTATTCCACTGCATTTCTCCACAGTTAGCAGTTACTTTGCAGATTCAGATTTTCACTACAGCTGATGTATTTATCATAGATGAACCACCTGTCAGTATTTAAAGTGGTTAAATTTAGCTCAACATTTGCCTGTATTAGTTCCCACATTAAGTATAGCAACAGATATGTCTGGCCCTTATCATTTCATTACTAGAAACCTTTCCATGTTATATTCTTTAGCTTTGACAGTTTGTTTGCAATTTAAAGCAACAAATTCGATCTTTTTTTAATAGTTTACTTTCACAAGCATGTATCCCATAGCATTTATTTTTTTGCTGCTAACTCAAAGAAGAAATTTAGTTCTTGCATTTTTCCAAATGCAAGAAATTAAACGAACATTGTGATCAGATAAATAAAGTTGTTTAAGTCGTTCTCTCATTGAATCAGTCCATGAATTAACTTTAACAAGACCTGAGCGTTTCTGCAGAAACATTATTTATAAGTGGAACAAATGTGGATTAGAATAGTAATGTGTATTCACAACAGTATCAGGTTCAACAGTGTTTAAAATACTACTAATACTTCTTCTAGTGCCAGATTAATGCCTAGAGTACCCCAGCTTCTTAGGGAAGTACTAGTACATCACAGAGGAGTACAAGTACTCAGGAGGAGTACAAGTCAAAGTGCACTAATGTTTTTAACAGTAGCTAAGTTAGTAACTTACTTCAACTTCAGTAAATAACCTGACTTGTAGCTGAGTACTTTACAGGCACTTTTATTTCAGTACAGCAGGGGTTAGTGTACCTTTGTGCTTCTACTTCTTTGCCACTCCTGTACATACTGTAGGCCACACAGTATGCTGAAGTTTGTTTACTGCTAAATTAACTTTACCCACAGTTTAACTAGGTTAGCTAGTAGCTGCGTTTTCCAGTTCGGTTTACAGCCATATCCTGGCGCCATTGTATCGTTAACCTCGGTAAAGACAGCAAACTTTCCACAGCAGGAGAGAAGGGAAGTGTTGAATATTGATGAACGACTACACTGTTTTATTTTTTTCCACACAGACACAAGAACAAGAAGCGTGTGAACTTACGGTCGGGGGCGGATGAGTTAGTCATTCCCAGACAGGACCGCAGCTAGCCGGTTGACCGGTGGTGATGTCTTCAACAAGAGGACGTTAACCGTCTGGGGGACAGACACCAGCCACCGCGGTCAAACTGAATGAAGGAGGGACAAACATGAGCGAATTTCCTGCCTCACAAACTGCGGATCCACCCTGTACTTAAAGCGGTACTGCCTCCATCACCGAGGAACACCCCGCAGAAGAAGCAAGAGGACTCCCCGACTACTACTTCCGCATTCGTTTGTTATTGCTAACAACGCCGTTTTCACTTTGAAATACTTTCTTCTTCACTGATTTACATCAAACAAGCACCGATTAAACAAAAAGTATAACTTCTTAATTGCATCACTGATGTAAACACCCTAAACGTCCGCAGACTTAATCATAATAGGACTGATTTTTCTTTTCTTATAGCTTGTGGTGTAGCTGTCCCATTCCCAACACAGGAAGTAGGGTCAGAACCATCAATCTGGACACAATTTAGATATTGATCAAGGCTTTAATTGTAAACTTCATTTTATGGGATACTCTGTAGGAATTACACCCATGTTTAGACATAGTTGGATATTAGCATGGCCAAATGTATGTTCATCTCAGGGATGATAAGTAACACACACACACACACACACAGTAGTAATTGGTCATAACAACTAATAAAATAATATAGAGGTTGTATTACTAGTGATTTGTATTCAAATTGTGCATGTTGAACCAACAATCAAAATATTGCACATACCCATCTAGACCCTGCTATGAACTTACTGCTCAGTGATCCTGTATCTGCTCTGTCATCATCTGACCACGAATAATGGAACAAACGAGTTCTGTTTGTGGATCTAAACTGCTGGGCAGAGGGTAATTGCTCATATATATTCAGAGTGACAGGTGGCGTGTTTGTTGTTTTCTGTGTCTCTCTGAGACAGACATCTGAGTGTAGAGACTGGAGAGTGGTGTTCTTTACTCTCAATAACCATCATCCTGCAGCCTGTACAAGACAAGGGAGCTTAGACTTGAGTTGCACTGACAAATTACTTCTCCAGACCTGGATGTTGTACTACTTAATGAGATTCTCTAAGACTTACTGTACTTTTGAAGAAGGCTTGGATTCCACACTGTTGACAAGTAACAGATGTTCTTGTTTTATCAGTGTCTGCTGTAGACAAGAACAAAACTTTCAGCATGAACATGGCAGGTAGGAGAACTGCCACATACAAGATATTTGTAAGGTAATGCAACAGTGAAACAAAAACTACAGAAAAGAAATGTTTATTATATTTGTGCTGTTAAAGGAGAGAAATAAAGCAAAGTTTCAGCAGATGGTAAAGGTGGAGTTGCCTTTCATCCACATTATGTGCTGAGAGGGGATTCATTCACAGTAATGCATTATAATCAATAATCAATCTACTTAATCAGTAACTAAATCTGCCAAATAAATGCAGTTGCAAAAAAGTAGAGATGACGTAAAATGGAAACACTAAAGTAAAGTGCAAAAACCTCTAAACTGATTCTTAAGTACAGTACTTGAAGAAATACAATTGCTTTCTCTGCACCTCTGGTTTTCAGGTATTGTTTTTGATGTAATCTATGAACTCCTTTTGAATTATGAAATCAATACATCCAATGTTTGCCACAAACAAATCAGCGAAGTTGTTATTATGTATAACTATATCTGTGTTTTGTCTTATATGCTAAATTCCTTCATTCTAATTTATCCCCATCAGTATCATTTATCACGCCTTCCACCACAGTCTCAATTTTTGAGACTTAAAATACTTGGTTTTTGAGGTTTCCTGGTGGCGTCAGGTTGTTCTGTCATATGTTCTATTTGTAGGATTTTCTACAAAAAGACATAGACAATAATGTCTATGGCTCTACTAACCCTAGCCCAGGGATATACAAGAGAAAAGCTTTTGTATAGCTGTCCACTGTAGTGACCACTACTCGTGAAAGGATTAATATTACACAAAGATAAATACAAAATGCTGTTTTATATGTTGATGTACTTTATTAAATCATGAAAGAACTGTGAATAACCATTTATTAATTAATTTTTTGGAAAGTAAAATTTCACTTGCCACACCCAGGCCTGTTACTGCCAGGCCTGTTGAATCAAGAAAACCACTAAATAGAAGCTGTCTGTCAAAGGGAATCAAAAAGCAACACATCATGCCGCGATCTAAAGAAATTCAAGAACAGATAAGAAACTAACATGTAAAAGAGAGGCCATCCTAACAAAATTACTCCAATATATATATATATATATATATATATATATATATATATATATATATATATATATATATATATGTGTGTGTGTGTGTGTGTGTGTGGTGTGTGTGTGTGTTGTGTGTGTGTGTGTGTATCAAGTATCAAGCAGCATCAAACAGTAGAGAAAATGCACAGTTTGTTCTGCAAATATGACTTTTGACTTTATCATGAGCTCAGTTTTGCATATCACCGGTTTCCCTAACATGGCACCAATGTTATGCAATGCTGCCCTCTGTTGGACACAATCACTCTGTGTCTCTCAAGTACTTTCTGTCGCAGCTGCAAATGAAATGACCTGTTAGTACATATTAGTTTCAGTTTTGGTGACATGTGACATGTGGTGAAACACATTTTAAAGTTGTTGTGATGTTGATCTGTCACTATGTCATCATCAAACAGCATCTCAAAAAATGAAAACATTTCAGTGAAATAAAAGTAGGAATCAGCTTTTGTTCGCACTCCCCCTTTTCTTCAGAATCAGTTGAGGTCCATGTTTTTGTGAAAACAAGATCAACTGGTAAACGGCAAATTCTGCAGCTCTGTACAGCTTTCTAGTTCATCGCTGGATTTGTAGCCTGCACAAACACAATCAAGTTTCAGGTTCCACCATCTCCAACAAACAAGCTCCGACAAGCTGATGGGTGAGGAAAGTAGAAGTGGTGGCAGAGAGGGACCAGTGATTTATATTAGTGCAGGCAGTGCAGTAGATTTATGATTGTGCATATACTTTATGTCAGAGATTAGTAAGCCCATCACTTAATACACACGGGATGGGTAAATGATAGTCTTTGTCTGTGCAACATTAGCGCTATGACCTCTAATGTGAAGCAACAGGACGCATCAGCAGTCTGAGTTTGATCAAATAAGTGAAGTTTCATTCTTTCTTGTTCCATATTCTTCAAAAGCAATCTTACTCCAACTAGACCAGACTTCACTGCAATAACATGTAAAAGCAATGATTTATTGATAACGTTTTGGCACTCACTCAGACTCCAGTGAGGCTGAATCAGAGGCCTCTGAGTCTGCAGCCCCCTGCTGGTTTAGCTGGACTTACAAAGACCAGCATCAAGTATCTTGAACGTGTGCAGAGATGAAAGATCAGTGTCATTGTGGAAATATAATAGATTTCATTAGGGTCTCCTATTGGACTCAGACAAAGCTTTGCAGACGCGGGTGAGGTGGGGGGCTCTCGTACGTATAAACGTAGTTTTTCATCTTGATCAGATATTAAGCAGATCATCGTTATTTTGCAAAGGACCTTGTTGTTGTAATCGTGTAGTAATTCTTATTTACACGGTGGCAGAAGTGCCCTACATCTGCTCTGTTTACAGACACTCACCAACCACCCCGTCGGCCGCGTGCCTTCGGAGAGGGTTAGAAGAACAAATGACGTCATCAAGCCAAAAGCACGTTGAGCTGTGCATGCGGCTGTCTGGCGGAAGCCGTAAATACGAGACAAACGCGCAGCACAAACAGCCCTGTGTGTGACTCAGACGCAATGCACCTGCCCTGCACAGACCACAGTATTATCTGCTTTAGTATCCTGCTCCGAACCATAAGTCACTTTGAAACTCAGCTTAAGTTAATTAATAACTTAACTTTATAGTACAGCTACATTGTAACTGCTCAATTACAGCTGCACCTCATAATGTGTTTATTCTGTGTTTAATATGCAGTGTAGTGGCCTTTATTACTATTCACTGTTGTATATCAGCAATTTAAAATTCATTTATAGATAAATTGGGAACAATGGAGACACATAGCCTGTTGCTTTGCTATAGCTGTTTTAAATGTGAATTTAGAAAGTAAGGTCAAATTAAACAACACAGAGCTATGACATAATCATTTTAAGGATCTGAGATTGAAAAAAATATATACATACATAAACAACATTGTGCATTGCATTGATCTTTCATGACAGTTCTATTCAGATTATTAAAAACTTTAAGTTAATAAAAATAAAGTAGTCTTTCTTATCATAGCTGTACTTACATCTGCTACTACTACTACAGTATTACGACTAGTAGCCTGTGTCAATATGTCTTTGACAATATAAATACTTTTCATTCGTACTCCTGCTAGGATGCCCATGTTTTACTACACCTGTGCATGAAAATGATAAACCTACACATCCCATTAGCAGTGAAAGACATTTGGGAAACATCAAATCATGATGGTAAGTGCACATCTTCTGCACCTCACACTCAAAAACTGCAAGTATCTTTGTTAGAGGCTACAGTATTTTGTATTATTAATCAGACTCTGCAAAAGAACGAGTGACTATAGTCATCAAACACACTACTTTGTACAACTGCCTTACAGTAAAAGTAATAATGTAAGGAGAGATGCTGAGATACTGTCTGACCAGTATAATGTCGTTGCGCCGCTGCTGCCGGTCTTACGGTAGGCTGCAGGGCCACGCCCTCTCGTGTTCCAGTATGTTTAGAAGCGAAGAGGCACAGTCACTCTGCAACGTGACCGCCGGGCCCCGTGCGCCTGGCCACGCCCCCCGTCGGCCAATCACAGCGCGCCGGGGGCGTGTGTGGGCGGGGACGCGGGCTCTCGCTGACCAATCACGGCGACGGGTTCAGCATCACTTGCTAGACCATGCACCGGCACGTGTGTCCCTGCGTGTAAACTAGTGTTGAGGGGGGGGCGACCAAAAATGTCTGGAGAGCAAATACAGACTGCTATGCAAAGACAATCGATGCTCCCAGGATTAATGCTGGTTCTTTTGGACTCTCCGGTGTCTCATCGTGGCATATCAAACCTTTCGTTATCGTTTTGAAGCATATCTAAGGTAAGCAAGTGGGGTTTGTGTTGTTGTCGTGTCTTTGGCTGCTTTGTAGCTAGCATGCTAGCTGTTGGTGTAGAAGCTACAGATGTGGCTTCATGTAGCGGGCTTTTATTAACTATACTTTTAATATATAGCTTATTACTAAGTATTCAAAGTTATTACAATGTACAGCCGAAACCTGTGTTTCACTTGAATCTGCGTTGCTTCATCTAACCAGACATATATACAAGTTTGTGATTATAACGTCTGTAATGCAGAAGAAAAGCCAGCACCACTTGCTAATGAAAATGTTATTCATCTATATTTCAATCCCCTTTTCTCCTCAAGTTGAAACGAAACTGACATTTTCTGTGCCAGTGTAGTGGACCGGTGACATTATGTGTTGCACAATAGTACAATGGCTTCAAAATGCGCCACAGTGTTGTTCATGCTAAGTTGTATTTAAGTTGTGGTTGTTGTATTTTATAGATGGTTGTGACTGTCCATTAGGTTAGCTATTAGTTATTCTATGAGTGCAAACGTGATCCTGGGTGTGGAGCTGATTCACACTCCATTATTTTGGTTGTTCTACTACCACTCACACACAGAAATTAAATATATTATCTGAAGTGTTTTTTTTTTTCAATATTACGGACTGTTATTATTCTATTAACTGTGGCTGATCTAATGAAGCATTAGTAAATGTTTTGTGGTTTATGTTTAAACTGGTTATCTAATTTAAACGGACTTCTAGTTTTGATCCACTATGCTGTTAATGTGCATACAATTTACTTCATTTGGATAAATTTCTATTCTGGTATGTGAATATTGTTCTTGTGACCAAAAGTGTTGTTATGGGTTGGCGTACGTGCAGTGCTATTTCATTTGTGAATACAAGTGGCTTGTAGCCAATGACATGATGCCCAGCGATTGACAGCTAAAGCAATACATTAATGCAGTACAAGCACAGTACCTACAGTACATGTGTTGTTATTTCATCATAAACTGGAAAATATCGCCCAACTCCAGCAAAATTTGCTTCGAACATCCCCTGTGACATATTAGATGTGATGTAGTGTTGAGGATGCAAAGTCCTCATCATTCACTATAGATGCGCTGTGGAGTGTGACATGATTTCTGCTTTACAGTATGTGTTCCACAGACAGCACTGTGTACGTGAGACCATAGAAGCTTGAGAGATGCACATGTATCAGCACAGATGCAACCCTGCAGGTTCTTGCCGATATCTCTGGTGCATGACTGCGCGCAGCAGGTGCACGTAAAGATCCAAAAAGTTTGCAGTGGAAAGGACCAAACAGGAGTTAAAAAACATTCAAACTAACCTTCATTCAACTACTGTTAGCCCCAATCACAAGTTACAGAGAGAAGATGACTTACAGCTTATGCATAAGCAAATCAACTTGACACCAGTGAGCAGCACTAATTTTAAGAGGAGGTGAAATGGCAGAAGTGGTGTGAACTACATTTAAAGTTTCAGACTGGCTCAACACACAGGGCAAGTAAACAGTCTATAGTTTCCTTCGCAGAATCAGGGATTCACCAACATTGCCAAATCTGAACTCTGATAGGTGCAGCAGAACAGCCACCGCGCAGTTTTCCTCTAATTTTGGCTACAAGACCTTTGGCTGTGCCTTACTCTCTGCAAAAATGTACACAGGGGAGAATACTTTGGTAGTAGAGAGACAGTGTGGGTCCTCCATGTTCTTAGACAACAATAAAACAATCAGGGCTAACTGTTTTACAATGGGCTGTCAGGAAACAGCCCACTTGTGGCTCTTAAGCTTGCCTCAGATGGTTGGGTCTCCATGTTCCTGCTAGTTATGCTTGTCTTAAATGTTAAATTATTAATCTTGGGTTTGTTTTTTTACTTTAACACAAAGCTGTGTTAAAGTTGGTCTAAACATTCTATTATTCGTTTTATTGTATATATCAACAGTTTCTATAGTACTGTACATGGGTTGTTCAACAAAGATATGTGTGCAATTGCATGTTTATACAGTGTATTGCATATTTGTTGTTTCAGAGGTCCATATAATTTAGAACATGGTTTTGCTGGCAGGCTAGTAACCAGGAACTAGGAATGTGTCATTTTCATGTTGTTTACAGTGGAAATGTGATATTTAATATAGATATTATGTTAAGCAAGACTGGAATGTGGTTTGAGGCCGTTACAATTATCTCTTTGTGTTATTCACAAACATTGTCCCGACAATGTCTTGACTCCCTATTTTTTTGGGGTCTAAATTCACAGAAATGTTCACACAAAAGCTTAAAATTCAGAATAAATGCTAGGTTCTTTTAAAAAGAGAGATAATTTGACTTGTTAGAATGGACATGCTTCCTCATACCATTGTTATGGCTTAGAGATGGTTATAATGTCTGCTTTTGTGCGCTTTCCATACCACGGCTATGTATAACAGCCTGGATACATCGGCATGCTAGCAAATGCGCACTTACTGTTGTGGATAGAGTGCACGGGACATTTCCC
This sequence comes from Anabas testudineus, assembly GCF_900324465.2. NCBI lineage: Eukaryota > Metazoa > Chordata > Actinopteri > Anabantiformes > Anabantidae > Anabas > Anabas testudineus. Next base: position 17,967,411 of record NC_046627.1, on the reverse strand, counting down.
TGTAAGAGACAGCTTGATTTGTTTCCCTAATTTTAGAGTGCAAAAACGGTGCACAATTTGAACTGTACCTTTGATGTAATCATAACAAATCTACGTTGGTGTAGTCACATGCAAATGTATCTCTTCCTGGTTGTCACCATGATAGGTTTCTTTCTTTTCATTTCAGCTTCAAATATGCACGTACTAATAACTCAGGGAAAGTTCTGACTTGCTTTACAAACATGCAAACATAATGGGTACTGTGTGATACTGCTGTGACACATCATTTGAATTTTTTTTTTGTGGTTGGGTAGTTTCAGCCAAAACAATGGCAATAGAATAAAGCTGCACACCCAGTTAGTTACAGAGGCAGAGAAAAAGCGGGCAGATTGACATAATCATGTTGCCCAGTGCCGACATGAAAACATGTTTTCCTAGAAAACATAAGAATCCAGTAAATCCAGGAAATAGAAATAATTGGGCAGGACTTTGCATACCTTTGCTCCATGGTTGCTGAACCACTTTATTGTACATTCATAATCCTTCAGCTGTGTTACTGTGAATATAGGTTTTTCCACAGCATCCGACACTCTTTAACCTCTCTTACAAGATCAATGATTTAGTTTCTAGCTGTAAAACTATAGCTGCCATAAAAATAAAACCACAGGTGTGGCAGAGTGTGTTCTTATATCATCATACGGAACCTAAATATTGGACTAACAACAGTCTTAGCTAGTTTTCGGCTCTCTTTATGGACCTTTATGAGACTAAACTGCGAATCTGTCCTTTAGTGTTCCGTAATTTAACTCCTACTACGTTGATCAGTCCTCAGCCCACTCATTCAAACCTCTCTCGTCTCATTAATGTGCCGTGATTTAGCCGGTCCCTCCCTCACATCCTGGCCGACATCGCTCCGCACGGAGCCCAGCCCTCGACCCAGCCAACCAATCAGCCGCCGGGGAGGCTTTCCGGTGATGGGGGGGGGGGGCGGTCACCGCATCGGACACGTGTTATGTACACAAAGCGGAGCGGAGAGCTGCTGTGTCTGCACCGACCTGCACAGGAAGGCAATGTGCGAGTGCGGGAAGCTGCTCCTACATTAATATGCACGGATAATAAAGACAAGTCGTGATGCGCGGAGCTGTGGCGGAGCGGCTTGACGGAGAAGTTCACACATGTTCCCGCACTGGGCCGGCCCACAGCTTCCTGCAGCCTCGGTCCGTACGTAGCAGTAGGGAAGCGTGTCATGTTACACTGAGTTCGTTCCAGGTGATTGTTGTTTTGTGCAGGCAGCATCTATTGATGTGATAACATGTCAGTGTAGCCTGTAGTGTGAAACAGTGACCTGCGCAGACCAGCACACTTTATGTTGCTGCTTGGGATTTACAATCAAGTTAGAGCTTCTCTCATCAATAAAAGAAATTATTATTTTCTGAACAGTTTGTGTTGGTAATATGTGATTGTGATCAATAGCTGATAATTATCTCATTAATTCTCGGTCAGAAAACAATGACAGAATATAATTAATTGCTCCAAATTGTCATTTTACCACCAAGGAAGTTCAAGAAAACTGTCAAGTTGACACGTGAGGAGGTGCATCCAGTGAGTTGTGTGCATTTTTGACTTCACTTGTCTCTTTTTTTTTTTTTTATCCAATTGAGGTGTAATTGCATCCTCCAGGTTTATTCTGTGCATGTCATCAACACAGACGTAGTTGGTTTACTGAGATCTCAAGCTAATTGTGTAAGCATCAAGCTTCAGTGTAAAGATGTTTCAGGAGCCATTACTGCAAGATATAGCTTCACACATCTTTTTTATACAACGTAGTCTTCATCATGGCTGTCGGTCAAGTTACGGTTACAGTTAACTCTGCTGTATGCTTGGTTAAACTTGAGCAGTTATTACACTGTAATCATAGCTGCTATGCTTAAACTCAGTGAGATAGTTTGAAGTCTTACAGATACTGTACTCATATCAGATGAACACTTGCGTCTCATTACCATCACAGTGAGCAGATTTGTGGCCAACTGTTGGAGCAGAGCCCAGATGAAGTCAAGTGGAGAACTGCTGCTTCACTGATAACAACATTGTATGACTTTGCTAAATTTAGTGCTATGGCGTCTCCTGCGTCTTCTCAAACCATGTTGATTTAAATGTGTCACTCAGGTAAACACATGATATTTAGCTCCAACACATAGGGCTATCACACATGAGAAATGTGTTGCTGACTACATACAGTTCTCTGTATACTGTGGTGCATATTGCTGCCAACACCCACGTTTAGTCTGGAGATGGTGTGTCAGCTACCATGTGACTTCTCGAAAGCATATGAAGTTTTCGGCAACTTTTAACCTGATGGCACAGAGTCTGTAGTAAGATCCACACAACGGGAAAAAGATTTAATTAAGCATCTAACATCAAGCAATTAGCCATTTTCCATGTTCATTCCCAGGATCTAGCAGCATAGTGGATCTGTGGTTTCGATTGCTAAGTCATGGTCATGGGTTCAAAATTGACCGGAACTGAAGTGTAGAGTTTGAGTGAACCCCTTTGGCATCTCTGCGCGTTTCTATCTGTTGCTGTGGTGTTCTTTCAAAGTCTGAACACTTCAGGTCACCTGACTTTAGATCATTTACTGTGACCTCCTGCAGAAATGTCTGAATTTTGGGATGCAAGCAAACGCCCCACCATGTCACATCCAGGTATCCTGGTAGCCTGAACAGAGTCCAAATTCACCTCGGCTCACCGCCAAGTGTCTTTGCCTTATATGTGGAAGTATGCATGGATGCCAGCCTGTCTTGACGCCTACTCATGACCTGCTTACATATTTCCAGATCGTAGTTTCTTCCCCCCCCACCCAGTTTGACTGTGGCAGTCTGTCATGTGCATCGTCCATCTGACCAAACATAATGCTGATTAGCATTTCTTGGATTTTAAGAAGGTAGCTTAGTCGCGTTGATCTAGCATCACATCCATTTGTTTTACTCAAATACCTGCAGTTCACCTCTTGCCATGCCCAAGTCATTACATTTGTATTAGTTATTTCTGTGTAATGCACTACATTTGTCTTTAGCTGCGCAAACCTAATGTAATCTAGTCTCCAGCTCGTGGCCCCTGTGAACCTGTCCACTCAGCCGTATTGGGTTTTTGCGTCAGAACATGAAGCTCAGGTATGTCTGAGCTGTCAGCGCAGGAGCGTAGTTAAATCTGTCCTGAACAAATTCTACATCAAAGCATCAGCACGCACCTGTGTGAGGCAGGTAAAGAGGGTTGTGGGACAGCTTGGAGTATAAAATTGACTGGATTAAAGACTGATGACCTACCTGCGTTGTCTTCGGTTGCGTCCACAGGGTTTAAAGGATTATAGGTCTCTCCCTTTCCTAAAGAATAAATAGCTCTGGACTTTTACTTGCGTAGGTGGTGGCCATAAAGGTATCTGCTTGAAGTTACTATTTAGAAACAAACCTAAATTTACAACAGCCCGCTGACGTTGCGCTTTGTTCTCACCTCCTGCCATCCTGTTTGTTTTGACTCTGACGTAAAAGTGGACTAAGCTTTGACGACTAACAAATGTCCTGTGTAATTTTGGTAATGTTCACCTGCTCTGTATTCAGATGCATGTACTGTATATGCACTAGGAGCATGGGATTATCGTCCTTCTGTTCTTAAAATGAGGTGATAATCTGGGTAAAAGGCTCACAGTCTGCTCCACAAGGCAATGAAAACATTTCATGGCCATATTTAAATGTTCCCCGGAGACCAAAACAGTAAACTGGTGATAAACATTTATTTTTGTTTTTTTAACTTGGCCTCAGGAGACACTGGTGAGACCACGAGAAGTGTTTTGTAATCCTGTAGCTAACATTAATAATTCTCTTTTCCTGTCCATTTCTCTCTTTTTTTTCCTGTCACCTCAGGTGGCCTTTAGCATCTAGATCAACACGTCTCTGATACAGAGTGAAGAGAATGTTTTTTGCTCTCACCAAGAGCTGATTTTCTCACTCTCCCTCACAAACCTCTCATCCCATCTGTTGGAGCCCTATTGCCAAAGCTGTTTCATAACCAGAAATTCATCACTCGTCTGCACTACTTTGAGTGACAGGATAGTTAAAGATGATTTGCTTTGGAAAGGCATCATTTACTTTTTGGTGAATTGGAAGATTCTACCGGCATTTGGAAATCAGCGCTTTCTGCACCCTCAAAGACAGGCTCACAGCCCAAAATCCTTGATATTTAACTTTTTTTTGTTGTTTTTGCAGGTGAAACCGTGCAATTCTCTCCTTAGTTTCTTTACCTATCAGCTAACAGCCATGATTCACCTGTGGATACACAGTAGTCCCACTTAAAGTAAAGTTTTTTTTGGTCTTGGCTGACACCTTAAACACCTCATCCTACTCTAGTATGAGTTATGACAACTCTAAATCAACGGCCAGCAGCAGTGGTCAGGGGCGAGTGGCAAGGGCAGGTGACAAAGACAATGACCAGGAAGGAGACTCAGAAGGGTTAAAGTCTCCGAAAAACGGCAGTGGTCAACTCAATGCCAGCATCACCACTCAGCCAGGAAATGGAGCCAGGGGAGAATCATCTCCCAGTGGAGGATCGGGATCTGGAGGTTCCTCTGGCGGCAGAAGGGACCCCAATTCAGATGATATGGACGGGCTCTCTAGTGGGAACGACTCTGGGGAGAGGGAGAGCGAAGGTGGGATGGAGAGGGAGAACAGTTCGCGTGGGCGCCAGTCCACACGCAGCTCCCACAGCTCGTCAAATGGAAAAGACTCTGGCATGATGCTGGAAACCACAGAGAGCAACAAGAGGTAAGAGAAGAAGGACAGAAGAGCCACAGTGAATTAAATGGATTTAGTTAATGCATGTAATGTCTTTCTGAAACTTATATTCTAATGTTAATCCTCAGGTAGCTGAGATTATCAACAAAATTACACGTTGCTGAGCCAGAACAAAATTGTTCTGCTTCATGTTGTTGTTTCACAGTCAGAGTGTAATTAGGCCAGTAGGAACAAAGTTTAAACATTGTTTTTAAATTGGCACAGCAAGTATTCAAGTCCTAACGCGTCTATGGCTGCATCTAAATGTTAGTGCCAATTATTTCCTCAGTTCACTAGAGCAATCGTTTGGTTTAGATAATAGCAGAAAACATTTGAAAAAGCCATGGAAGTTTAGCAGAATCAAAGGTTATGTCCTCAGATGGCCTGTTTGTCTGAACAAGACCCAATGATAGGCAGGTTAGTATTGCAAATCACTCAGAAAAGCATTAGATTCTCACATTGGAGAAGCTGAAATCATTTTAAGTTTGTAGCTCTAATCAGACAATTATGTTCGTGCCCTCCATGTGGTACAGTACATGTGACAGTACAGCAACAACATACACATGGCCAGTACTTCATCTCTGTATAAATTCTCATTTCTCTCGTTCCCAGCTCCAACTCGCAGAGCCTTTCACCTCCCAGCAGCTCCCTGGCCTACAGCCTGCTGTCGACCAGCTCGGAGCATGACCACCCCTCCACCTCTGGCTGCAGCAGTGACCAATCTGCGAGGGTCCAGACCCAGAAGGAGCTAATGAAGGCAATCAAAGAGCTGAAGCTCCGTCTGCCAGTTGAGCGCAAGACCAAGGGCCACTCCAGCACTCTTAATGCACTCAAATATGCACTTCAGTGCGTCAGACAAGTCGGAGGTGAGGTTCTGTTTTTGAAAAACAAAACCTGATTATTAAATTTACTCTGAGAAGTGATGAGGAGTACTATTTTATTATATATTTCTTGCCTGTAAACTGCAATACGTAAATCTGTCTTTATCTATGTCCAAATGCCAACTGATATATTTTTAATGTTTGCAGCCAACAAGGAGTACTACCACCAGTGGAGTGTGGAGGAGTGTCACGGCTGCAGCCTGGACTTGTCGACCTTCACTATTGAGGAGCTTGACAATATCACCTCAGAATACACCCTCAAAAACACTGTAAGTCCAAGTAAAGTTTAAATTTTTTTCCTGTGTTTAATGAGCTGTGGACATATTCATTATATTACTTCCTCTAGCCCCAGGTATTAAATGTAACAGTCAGTCACGTGGCTTTGAATGTCACCAAGATTTACAAGAAGCTCAGAACCTATTGATCCTGATTCACTTGTGCTGCATCTGTTTTTCCTGCAGGCTACACACCAATTGAACTGTGACAAAAAGATATTTTATTCAAGTTTTATTTATTAATCCATTTGAATCATGCTTTTTTACTGTAATGCCCACATTTTATTTTGACTTAACTTATAGTTCAGTACTAACGAACTAAAGTACTAATAGCTTCCTGGTACGCCTTTCAAAATAATGGAATACATTAACAGCTCACTGATGGAAAAGCACTTTTAGAGTGAATGAAGAATGGGATTTCCTACTATTATTAGCTTTTCAAAACCTTCTTTTCTCAGACAACTTTTGCTTGGCCTGTGTTCAGAAGCAGCCTTCTTCACACACCTTCATTTAGTAACAGAAATTGACACTAGTAAGCTGTCAGATACAACCTGGCTCCAAGAATGATTTTAGTGACAGTTTCTTGGAATGCAATTGCAGCCCACTAAATGACTCAACCTTCATCTAATGTTTTTTTTTTTTTTCTAGGACACGTTCTCCATGGCTGTGTCATTCCTATCTGGGAAGGTTGTGTACGTATCACCCCAGGGCTCATCCCTGCTGCGCTGTAAGTCCGAGTGTCTTCAGGGGACGGTGTTTTCTGAGCTGTTGGCTCCGCAGGATGTCAGCACTTTTTACAGCAGCACAGCACCCTGTCGCCTGCCCTCTTGGGCCTCCTGCATTGGATCTGGTGAGCTGAATTTGTTTTTTTTTTATTGGCAGTAAAATATTCCAGGAGCATGTGAGCTATTGAATAGCAAGGATGCCAGCAAATTCAAATAATTATTATAGAAAATATAGTGTTCAGTGTCTGTTAATTCATTAATTGTTGTTGGTCAAAACTCCACAAATTAAATCTGGAAAATTAATAGTGTTTCCTGTTCTTCCAGTGTCTCCTCCAGTTGACTGCACACAGGAGAAGTCCATGTTCTGTCGGATCAGTGCTGACCGAACGCAGGGTGGTGACATGCGCTACTACCCGTTTCGCCTCACTCCCTACCAGCTCACCATCAGAGACTCAGATGTTTCCGAGCCACAGCCCTGCTGCCTGCTCATCGCAGAGAGAGTCCACTCTGGTTATGAAGGTATTTGATATTATACTGTACTGTAGGCTAGGTTGCAAAAGCATCTTGATAATTTTATAATGAAAATAAATAAACTGATGAGTAGTTTGTTCTGCATGTGGACAAACCCTCTACATATAGATTATAGGGAAATTAAAATAGATAGCAGACAGGCAGGTACCATCTCATCAGTCAGCTTCTAAACATGCTTCCTGTCTGCGGTGTGTCTGTACCTTTCAGCTCCACGAATTCCCCCAGACAAGAGGATTTTCACAACCAGTCACACTCCCAGCTGCCTCTTCCAGGAAGTTGATGAGAGGTCAGTTGCCTCAACTAATATGATGCTTACTGCTGTGTTTGGAAAGATCAAATGATGATATGAATTAATAATCAAACAATAAAAGCTACAGCAAATGCATAAATAATGATGTAGGCATAGTTTTGTGCATCAGTCCTAGAATATAGAAATTTAAGTAAAGTTTAAGTGAAAACACAACTTTTTCTAGTAATGTTTTCCTCTCTTAATATTTAGATATAAACTGATCTGTCTCCGCTGTATGGCAGCAACAAATATACCATTTTTGTCTAATGGTATGTAAATGTGATGTTTGTTTCCAGGGCAGTGCCGTTGTTGGGCTACCTGCCTCAGGATTTGGTGGGAACCCCCATCCTGCTTTATATCCATCCTGAGGACAGACCTATGATGGTGGCTATACATGAGAAGAGTGAGTCTGAACTCAACATACTGTGGGAGATTAATTCAGGACTATTCACTGCCTGTGACTTTTGGATGTTTCAGTATTTTAATACACAAACCACAATATCTAATATTCTTTATATACTGTAGTAAAAGTTGTTCCAGTACAACATAATGACGATACTCATGCATTTCCATTGTTGTCTCTCCTCAGTTTTTCAGTTTGCAGGGCAGCCGTTTGACTATTCACCTCTGAGGATGTGCGCCCGCAGTGGAGAATATCTGACCATCGACACCAGCTGGTCTTCCTTTGTCAACCCCTGGAGCAGGAAGGTGGCATTCATCGTAGGGCGCCACAAAGTCAGAACGTATGTTTACGTCATATATCAATGTATATGGTACTTGTACAGAGTTCATCCTTTGTACTATCTGGACCTGAGGCACAGCACAGTGTTAATCAGCCCTCTGATTCTAGGAGCCCTCTGAATGAAGACGTCTTCACGCCACAGAGCTGTGAGGGACAGGTCACCACGCCTGACATTGTCCAGCTGAGTGAGCAGATCCACCGGGTGCTGGTGCAGCCGGTGCACAGCGGCAGCTCTCAGGGCTACAGCTCGCTTGGGTCCAGCGGCTCACGGGGCTCCCGACGTTCACACCAGCAGCACCTCAGCGCCTCAGCCACATCATCTAGCGACAGCAACGGCCCTGCAATGGATGAGGCTGCTGCCGCCATCACTTTACACAAACCAGTGAGTCTGAGCTACTGCTGGTTTGGTTTAGTTTCCTGTATGTTGTGTAGACAAGTAGATTCAATCTGTTATCGTCTTAATTTCTGTGAAAATTTTGTGGCGTCCAAAACAAAATAATTATAGCCATAATTCTTTAAATGCATTGAATGCAAGTAGCAACATTAAACCTTTTCAAATGTCATATTACAATATATTTTATGGCATGTTGCCAGATATGCTGCAATTTGCGCAGAATGACAATTAGGCAGAAGATTTAGAGCCTATTTAATAAGTCTGATGCTGTGTTTCTTCCAGATGACGTTTCAACAGATGTGCAAAGACGTTCACATGGTCAAGACTAATGGACAGCAGGTTTTCATCGAGTCCCGCAACAGGCCGCCACCCAGAAAAAACACATGTGCAGGTCATTTTTCTAAGTGTTTATATTGTACAGTCGTAAATCAAAAACGTATCCATGAGAATTCTTTTTGTGATGTTAGAGCACTGTCTTGTTTTCATACAAAATGTAGAGCAAATTAAACTGAATTTCTATTAAATGAACCAAAGACAAAGCTACTGTAACTCAATCAGAGTCAGCACCTCAAAGTCTGAGATTGATGGATTCCATTCAGGTTGGGAATGAAACACTGCGCTATGTGTGAAGTTAACTTTTTCACAAGTGAACCTGCTGCCAATGTAATCCTGAATAAATGGCAGAAAATTAACATGAAAGAAAGAGTAGTAAACAAAAATGACAAACCACAACAAAACAATGTTTAATGTCTGGTTTTCATTTCCTGATCCTCCTTATTTTATATCCAGGCGCAGCAAGCGTCCGAGCCATCAACAGCGACCCAGTCAAAGGTCTAATAGCAGATATGACAAACCCACCCAGAAGTTTGGTCCCTGCACCGCTTGTGCAGAAGGAGCCCACTACTGGATACTCCTACCAGCAGATCAACTGTCTGGACAGCATCATTAGGTGCGTGTTCAAGCCAAAAACACTTCACCATCATCCGTTTTTTTTTTTTATCCTTACTTAACTAATACAATGATATTATGTGTCTATTCAGGTACCTGGAGAGCTGTAACATTCCCAACACTGTTAAAAGGAAGTGCGGCTCCTCGTCCTGCACTGCCTCATCCACATCTGATGATGACAAACAGGAGGCCAGTGGCAACAACAAAGGTACTTTCTTCATTACAGTCATCTCAAACCAGTTTGTTGTGTGTCTATAATTATGAGATTACAATTAAGGTTGTAGCATTGTGGTGATACTGGTCAGGAAAAACTGCTCTAACGGTACAGATTATGACATACTAGTATCTGGGATGTTGTCCAACCTATAACTTTTCATGATGCTCTCTTCTCATAATGTGTCATGTTTTGTTTTATATGTATCCAAAATACAGGTTTTTTATGACTGCATTTTTCTGTGGAATTCAGAGGCTTGCACAGCCTATGAGTTTCCTAGATTGCCGACAGGCAGACTTGTTCCTGTGTCGGGACGGGTTTACGATAACTAATTCTGTGTTGTGTTTTTGTTTCTACAGGTGGTTCAGTTAGCCTCGTAGGTGAACCACCTCCTCTGCCACCGCTCACCATGGCCACAAAGGCAGAGAGTGTAGCGTCAGTCACGTCACAGTGTAGTTTCAGCAGCACCATCGTGCATGTGGGAGACAAGAAGCCTCCTGAGTCAGGTGGATATCCTCACTGTGTAATTCAGTTGGTTTGTATAAAGGTGTTGCATGTCTTTAATTGAATCTAAAGGTCTTTCATAGCGTTGAATCTGATCTATAGATTTTTCATCTTAATTTAATGCAGACGTTTCTGGATGTCCTCTTTGAAACCTACCTCCTGTGCTCAAACTTGTCTTTTCAAGCCAAGAATATTTAACTTTTACTGGGTAATGTTAAGTGCTAATACTGTATGTACAGAACAATCTGAGAGTCAACAGACTAAAACACTAATACTTTACTTTGCTTTAATTTGTTTGCTTTAATTACTCACAGTTAGCTTAAAAGCTAAGAACAACTGTAGCCTCGAAACCATGCAGTGTGTTGAATTGACACTCCATCCTCCTTGTTCCTTATCACAGATATCGTCATGGAGGAGGTTCCTACAACTCCAACGCTGGCTGCTCCTACCGCCGCAACAACTCCTGCCACAAGCGTCCCAATCCCTCCTGCTAATACAACTATTACCTTTCCACCTCCACCTCCTCCGCTCTCTCAAGCCCCTCAGCCAGAGAGGGACAGCCGGAGAAGTGGAAGTGTTGGAGGAGGTGGAGCACCAGCAGCAGGAGGGAATGGGGGCAGCGGAGGAGGCCGCCTGGGTTTGACAAAGGAGGTGCTTTCAGCCCACACTCAGCAGGAGGAGCAGGCGTTCCTTGACCGCTTCAAGGACCTCAGCAAGCTGCGTGTGTTTGATCAGACAACGTCTTCAACTATGCACTGCCGCACACCAGCTGCCAACCCACTGTCACGAGGTGGGAGCACACACACACACACACACACACACACACACACACACACACACACACACAGAGTGCAGAAATTCAGAGTCGTCATACCGGACAGTATAATACTAAAAAAAAGAAACTGACCTTTAGATTTAATTTGCCTGCAACATTTAATCCACATTAATTATTAATGATGATTGGTCAATATCAAGCAATAAAAGACTGAGATCTGATGAATCTGTAAAGTAACATGGTCAAACCATGATCCAACATCTTGTTCTCCAGTTCCAACAGATCTGTGGATTTTAAAGATTTACTGAATCATCCTCTGTTTTCTTCTTGTTTTTCCAGGAGTGCGTTGTTCACGTGACTATCCAGCTGCAGGAGGCAGCACCGGTCACAGGCGAGGTCGTGGTGGTAAGAGGCTCAAACACCAGGAGTCGTCTGACCAGCACAGTTCTCTGGGCTTCAGTGGGAGCCGCCAAGACCCCAGAACCAACACAGCTCCCATGCCCCTCAACATGCCCCTCGGCCCTCCTACAACCTCCTCCTCTTGGCCATCTGTCGGCTCCCAGGCTAGCATTCCCTCTGCGCCCTTCCCACCTGGTATGCTTCCAATCTACCCAGTTTACCCGCCGCTCCCGCAGCCTTTACCAGTTCAAGATCCGTCACGGTTTCCTCCAACCCCAATGGTGCCTCCCATGATGGCCCTTGTTCTCCCCAATTACATGTTCCCTCAAATGGGAGCGCCCATCTCTCAGCTAGGTGCCGCTCCTGGACAGTTCTACAATCCGAACTTCACTTACCCCGGTGCTATACCAGCCGCTGTCCCCACTGTTATCTCCAACCCGGTGGCCATCCCAGGCACCGGCGCCCCATCTCGTAGCAGCACCCCACAGTCCTACATTCAGACACCTGCTGACCGTGAGGGTGCAGAATCTCCCCTGTTCCAGTCCCGATGCTCCTCCCCTCTCAACCTGTTACAACTGGAGGAATCACCAAGCAACAGGTTAGAGGTCGCCACGGCACTGGCAGCATCACAGCAAACAACTCCGTCTGTGCAGGGCGGTACAGCCAGTGGACAGAGCACAGCCAATCAGAGGAGCTCTGATGATACATCCAAGGAGAATGAAAATGTATGTACATATATGTTCAGAAAAACATGCAAGATGTAGGGTTGATTTCATGTAGGACCTGAAAAACTGTCTTTTTTGCCTTCCTGTTTGCTCCCATTAGGGTGAAGCTAATGAGTCCAACCATGACGACATGTCCACCTCGAGCGACCTGCTCGATCTGTTGCTACAGGAAGACTCGCGCTCAGGCACCGGTTCAGCTGCTTCTGGTTCAGGTTCTTCAGGCACAAGGTCCTCCGGTTCAGGCTCCGGCTCTAACGGCTGCAGTTCCTCTGGCACCAGCGGCACCAGTGAGTAGACCTATTATTGTAACTGTAACACCACACCGGGGGATTTGTTTTTTCACAGGAAAATTAATTTTCCAAGAGCTAAGGGTCACTCTGACAGGGATAGAGGTCACACTGGCTGCTTTACATTAAGTCTTTCCACACCAATAGATGTCCACAGGCAATTTTACATAAAAGACATTGTTGTAATACAGTCATGGAGCTTTTCTCTATGAAACCAAACCACAATGTTGACTCTGCTAAGCAACCCTAGTTGGTTTGTTACAGCATACATTTAAAAAACGAATCACAATTAATTATTTACTTTGACCTCTTTGTTTGTTCAGGCAGCAGCCAGGGCAGCCACACCAGCAAGTACTTTGGTAGTATTGACTCATCAGAGAACGACCACTCCCGCAAACAGCCAGCAGGGGGCAGCAGCAGTGCCCGTGGTGATGGTGGCGAGGAGCAGTTCATCAAGTGCGTCCTGCAGGACCCCATCTGGTTGCTGATGGCCAACACAGACGACAAGGTCATGATGACCTATCAGCTGCCTGTCAGGTAAGACTGACGGCAAAGTAAGGCCACATCATCTGAGCAACTTAGATCTCCTGATTTATGGTTCTTCCAGCTACCTTAGACTTTTATTTCTTAGAATTTTTACCGCTTGGAGCAAGTGATGTACCCATGGTACTAAAACTGGGTTGAGTTGAATAATAATAACCTTTAATGGTGTAACAGCACTTTTTCAGCCTTGAACCAGTCACATCAGGCATATTCTGATAAACTTCCTGTGTGTTTATAACAGGGACATGGAGACAGTGCTGCGTGAGGATCGTGAGGCCTTGAGGAACATGCAGAAACACCAGCCACGCTTCACTGAGGAGCAGAAGAGGGAGCTGAGCCAGGTGCACCCCTGGATCCGCACAGGACGTCTCCCTCGAGCCATCAACATCTCTGTAAGTACGCTGTAGAAAAACTTAAACAAGTCTTTGAATTACACGTGAAAATGTTAACTGGAAATCACGTTTTTCTTTTAGGGCTGTGCAGGCTGCAAGTCTCCCCTCTCCATACCTTCCGCTGCCCCCTTCGATGTGGAGATCCACGAGATGGAGCTGTGCAGCGTACTGAAGGCTCAGGAGGAGGACAAGAAAAATCAGTCCGAGCCGCCCATGGATGAAATTCATGCGGAGGATGAAGACGAGGAAGAAGAAGTAGAAGAGAAAGGAAGAAAAACACAAGACATCATACAAGATGTGATACCAGTAGAGGAGAGAGCGACCTCAGAAACTGTGGAGGAAAAGTCAGATGCTCAGCTGCCTGAGTCTGACATGACACACTAAGCAGGTGGCCAAAGACAGAAAATGCTATCATGACTTTTCTCTTGATATGCAGAAGTTATGCACCTTCCAGCACTTTGTGAGCCCTCAGAAGCATTAAACCGGTGTGAAATCTGGCTCTGCTGGGACGTAAAGGTGCACGATGACGAAGACAATTACCACTTACTATGTGATAAAAGACAGGGTTTTGATGACAGCACACAGGAGATGTTGAATGACTTAAAATGCCTTGGAAAGGATGTGTACACTCAGTTTTAGAGAGTGAGTTAGTTTTTTTTTTCCTTGCAGCCGTTTCTTGTAGTTTGCAGCATATTTATTGAATAAGTTGTAAAATAATGGAAGGACGAAGGTGAATGTGTTTATATATATATATATATATATAAAAGACGCCTTTACATAAAGATGGATGTGCTTTACCACAGTGTCCTCCCTGACATTTCACCTGTGGATTGAATGGGGTTTGTGGCTTTTCTTCTTGTTGAATGTTTCCCAGGTTGCCTGGGGTCCAGCTCCAACTCTGATCCTCTTTACAACTTAAATTGTATTATTATAATTTTTATTTTTTTTAATTTTATAATCCTTGCCCCAGTGAAAGAAAGGGAAACTTTCACCCAAAAGAATAATAATGCTAAGTGAGAACCAGGTTACTTTGTAAATACTGTGTATATTTTTATACTTGCACTGCACGTGGACAGTGGATGAATGCATTTTAGCCGCCAGAAGACTGACCTGGACCTTAAAGTTTCTTTATCAGCCTGGCATCAGGGCATTTGTGCGTTCGCTCCACAGTCATAAATGAACGTTGCCTCTCTAAGAAACAATTCCCTCACGGATGGAAAGAATTCCCCAAACCGGCAGCAACAAAAGAAACTGCAAAGCCGAGGGAGAGCTTTTCACGCTGCCAGGGTTTGCTCATGGTGGTAAGTGGATTTAGACAGAGGGAAACTCTTTACAATTCAAAGAGTGTTTACTATCTCCTCTTTTCCTCTCTTGATCTTTTTCCTCTTCTCTGTGGCACTCTTCTGGTCATGTGATATCCAATGCTTTATGGCGTCAGTGGTGTCTGCGACAGTTTCTTAATATTTTTGTGAAATTCTTTGTACAAACAAAAAGACATTAAACAACTTGAAATGCCTTTAAACGTGCAGTCTTGATTTGTTTTCTCTCCTCCTGCACAGTTTGTTGTGTGATTACATCTCTTTGCAGGCTATTTTTGTTGGTGGGTGTTTTGCAGCAGTTGGCCTGGAAGTGTCCAGAATGAACTGGAATCAAGGAGCGGATCAGGGCAGCTGCTCCTCTCACCACAGTCTCCTTCTCTTCAGCTGCGGTTTCTACCCAGAGTGGTCACCACAGCTTAAAAAAGACAAAGACATACCCTTCGCTTAGACAAACAACGCGGCAAACCCGACTTTAGTGCACATTAAAACAATGAATAGAGTGATTGTCATGTATGCGGGGCTTTAAACGAGAGAGCTAATGTTAACAACCTGGCTTCAAAGCTTATTTAAAGTCACAATATGTTTCTTAAAAACATATTTTTATAATAACGCTAGGTCTTTCAATGCTAAAAACAAAGATGTTAGCATATTCCCACATATACCGACTCCTGATTTCTGTTTTGGTTACTACACTTTTCATTCTTTCTGTTAATCAAACAAAGTCATGAACACTGTGGAAAGGTATTTAATCTATTTAATTGACCCTTTCCTCCTCTCAGTTGTGCACAAGTGAGTCCAGATTTTGCTCCAGGTTCCTACAGCTTTGTTAACGGCTGTGCTTTGAATTTCTACAGTTCTGTAGGTTTGGGAAAGAAGGACAAAGCCAACAACAAAACACTAATGTGAGCACAAACAACAATGTCTCTAAATCCAGATTTTAAAAATGATTTATTATTATCAGCTTCATAATGTTAGTATAAGAGCTGCCAGTGTCTATCATTTGAAATAAGGAATAATGAAAAGGATACATCCATTTGTTGTAATGTTATGTTCCTTTTTGTTGATTTAAAGTTTTTTTTTTTTTTATAAATCTATTTCTATATTATTTACTTATTATTTATATATTTTCATAGTATTTGGTGACAGGGAATCTGTGAGAAGTTCCATAGAAATTAATGTATCAGTACATTTTAACACAGGTTTGCAGTTAAAATGTGTGATTAAATTCACATCTGCAACCACTGGCTTTGTGAGCCATTTTACAGCCTTTAAAATGTATTTTTACTGTGTTGGAATTTGTGTTGGGAGCCACAAATGTCTTCACAAAATGATGTGCCAATCCATCTAGTTTATGTTGAGATATTTCCTATGACGAATGAAAACTTTGATCTGCTGTTTGCACTACTGGAGAGAAAGAAAATCAGATGTATCTCCAAAGTTAGCTGGCTTCAGTATCGGCCGACCGAGGGTGTCTGAAGAAAAATTCCATGGTAAGTCATCCAGTAGTTGTTGAGGTATTTCTGTCTGGACAAACAGATCAACACTGCCAAACATAGATGCCTTGTTGCTGGTGCGGCCAACGAAAGCCTGGCTTGTAGCTGGCGGTGCAGTGAAGTGGCCATTATACACACACACACACACACACACACACACGCAACAGTGGCACTCTGTCTGCTAGTGCACACACACCTGCAGAAACGTACACTTTCCATATATTCTATTACTGCTTGTGCAACAAGTAAATAGAGCTGGAGCTTAGCACGTGCTGTATACAAGTGGTGTACAGGTATCTGTTATGTTTGGTTATGAGTTCTTGTACAGTGTAATTCATGTAGTGTTCGCCTCTGTTCTCTCATTCATCCGACTTGTGCTTTCTTCTGCTTCCTTCCATTACACACCACCTTCTCTCCCCTCCCCTTTCAAACTTTACATCTCCCCACGCCTCCATCCTGTTTCTCGCTCCTTCCTCCTGCCTCTTCTTTTCCTCCTTTCTCCCTTCCTTTCCTAATCTGGAAGGACACCAGGATGGAGGACAGGGTGTGGACCGTGTGCCTTTTTGTCATTTTGATATGTGGATGTACCGAAGCTCAGACTCAGACCAACCTCACCAGGTAGGCTGTGTGTGTGTGTGTGTGTGTGTGATGGTGATTTTACACCACCAGGTATGTTGCTGTCAGTGTCGACGCTCTCGTGCATCTGTTTTCTTTCCACATTCTCTTTGTGCACATGTGGCATGTCGTTTTCAATCCCACATCTGTCCACATTAGCCACTGTGTTTTTACTCTTCAATGATTGCAGGAAGAACTGCACAAATAGAAGGAAGCAGTGTTAGGAAAATGTGGTTGGCATCCCATAAACACAGACAGACAGGCGGACATAAAATGACAGCATACTTTTATTGGCGTGGTGATTAGACTGGGCTCATGTACAGTAGCTTCTCTGCATGTCACGGCATTAAATTCAGTTTTACTTCTCAATTCAGCACTTTTGACTGTCATAAAGTGAGATGCTCACTGAACCATAGTGCACAAAACACACACATACTGTATACACGGTGTAAAATGAACATGCGAGACAAACAAATGCCTGTGGGTTGTATAGTTCCCGAGGGTCAGAAGGGAGGGACTCCGCCACTGCTGTGCTTTTTGGCCTAAATGTGGCCACAGCATGCCTGAAGAACTATAATAGTTGATGATCACAGAAACAGCTGTCACACTGTAAAAATGATTAAGTTAGATTAGTGTTTCCCACAGCGCTGGCATAAAAAAATAAAATAAAACCAGAAACTGTTCAAGGCTGATGATAAAATGCAGTTTTAAGGAGGAAAGCAAGGTAACGTTAAGTCACGTTTAAATGAACGTGAAGTCTGAGGCTGGTGAGT
Source organism: Anabas testudineus (assembly GCF_900324465.2). Classification (NCBI taxonomy): domain Eukaryota; kingdom Metazoa; phylum Chordata; class Actinopteri; order Anabantiformes; family Anabantidae; genus Anabas; species Anabas testudineus. The sequence goes on along the minus strand of NC_046627.1, from coordinate 17,949,785 downwards.
GCTGCAAAATTAAAAGTTGAGGCTGGCTTTTGCTTTGATCTGTGTTTATGTGAGTGTGAAAGAGTGGGTGTGTGTCACCAAACTCCATGTGTGAGCAGGCTGCTCTGCAGCGTTTCAAAGTGGCTGTCTGCTGGAGTCAAGTATGTGTTATGACTACTGACAACTTTCTTGTGGTACAGTCAGTGTGTGTACAGAACGCTCTCAGGACATATACTGTATGTTGACAGTGTTCCCGGCTTGGTTTAGCCAAGATTTTATAAAAAATAAAGTTCACTGGGAACCTCCCTGGACTCAGAACAGAGACAGACTGTGCCGCTGTGGTCTGTAGCGGGTATGTATACATTTGTGTGTGTGTGTTTGTGTGCATGTGCAGAAGGCTCAGCCTCGATACTCTCACTTTACTTGCAATGCAAGCAGCATTTTCTTCAAGTGAATTCAGATTCTTCTTTGTCTTTCAGGCCCGTCTTCCACTGTGGAGGTCACCTGGTCGTAGATTCAGGCATCGTAGCCAGTGAAGGCTTCCCCAGTCACTATAAACCCAACAGTAAATGCACCTGGTACATCACCGTGAGTCTTTTCAAATCACTGAATCACATTCACACCTACGGGAAACGTATAGTCACCAATTAACCGAACTGCATGTCCTCGGATTGTGGGAGGAACCCACACAGGCGCAGGGAGGTCTATTAAGGTGCACATAAAATTCATACCCACAGTGTTAAATGACTGGTGGTTATTTTGTGGATTCCTTGGATGTCTTCAGTTAACTGTATTTGAATTAGAGAGCATGTTGAAATTTATACAGGGGATTAAAGACTCTCTCTTTTACTTTAACAGCTGTACGCAGTTTTCCCCATTTTCCCTTTAAGTAGCGTTAAGTTGGCACAAAGAAGAAAGAAGGTGTTAAAAACAGATCTGTAACTGCTCAGTAATCAGCTTTCCATTTCAAATTGGTAGTTATTATCAAAATATGAATGAATGAAACACAGGCACAACAAATATAAAATCTCTCAAGTGGCTCAAACTTGCAACATCTCCACCCCAGTTACTTATCTTTTACCTTCTCAGCCTTATTTGAACAAGCAGACTGCAAAATCTGCTGCAGCAAAATATAGAATTTAACACTCGACGTGCAGTCAATGTGTTCGCTACATGTTTTCACCTCAAGCTTACAGTGATCAAACATTTAAACACTCCTGCATCCCACAGCACCCGTTCCTAAAACGTCACCTGTCACCTCCTCCAGGTCCCAGAGAGTCATGTGGTCATGCTGTCTTTCCGCCTCTTCGACATGGAGGCTGACCCCACCTGTCGGTACGATTACCTGGACGTCTACAACGGCCACTCTCGCTTGGTGCAGAAGCTCGGCCGTTTCTGTGGGACGTTCAGGCCCGGTGCTCTTATCTCCACATCCAACACCATGATGTTAGACATGGTGTCAGATGAGTCCACAGGAGGAAGAGGCTTTCTGGCTTCCTTCAGCGCGGGAAAGCCCCATGTAGAAGGTGTGGACATGTAATCCTCTATGGACTTTTCGAGAAGATATGAGGGTTTGAGGGATAAACAAATCACTGCAATCTGTCCGGACCCCAGTATGAATACACCAGATTTACATTATGGAGCTCAAAACGCGATATGAGAGTTTTATCTCTGGTCTTTTTTCCGCCCTCCAGAGAACCAGTTCTGTGGAGGCCGGCTGACTAAATCGCAGGGCTCAGTCAAGACGCCCAACTGGCCCAACTCTGATTACCCAGCAGGCATCAGCTGCTCTTGGCACATCTCTGTAGAGCCAAGCAATGTAAGCCAATCATATAATATTGTTTATTTGTACAAATGAAGTATAGCATATGTCCAAAATGATGACGCTCAAATAATGTTTGTGCGACCACACACCTACCCTGTTAGTCTTTCTTACTAGCTTCCACTTTCCAAACCTAGAAGAAGAGGATAAGGAATAAAATTTGAAGTGATGGGGCCCATCAAGGAAAGGTCCCTCATGTAGTGCCTGTGCATGTGTATATGTAAGTGTAACAGCAGCCTCATTACCTAGTTCAAATGAAAGACTTCATTGAGGGCCTGTAGGCGTGTTCACGTGTGCCAAGAGATTGAACGAAAGGAAGGAGGGAAGGAAGCAAGGGCGAGAGAGGGAGTAAATGCCCTTCTGTATTTCAGAAGTCAGGCCCTTCTTCTCCTTCACCACATCTACGTATGTACTGGATTCATGAAAATGACTTATGTAACAGCTCACATCCTTACAGTCATAAAATGTGTGCTGCCACCTCTTTTCCAGGTGATCGAGGTGAAGTTTGAGAAGATAGATTTGGAGGCTGACACGTACTGTCGCTACGACTATGTGGCGTTGTTTAACGGGGGAGAGACTGACGACTCGAGAAGGATTGGAAAGTTCTGCGGAGATAGAACACCAGAGTGAGATTACTGATCGGAAACGAGTTTTAAACGCATTTAAAAGAGGAAAATATAAATGGGAAGTTGCTTTTATTGGACAAGATCTCTGCTTTCTCATGTTCCCCTTTTCCTTCCCTCCTTTTTTCTCTCTCTACATAGAACCGTCGTGACCAATGGGAACGAGCTCCTTGTTCAGTTTGTTTCCGACCTCAGCGTGACCTCAGATGGCTTCATGGCTCACTACTCCAGTGTGCCACGTGGGTCCCGGACGCCCACTGCTGGTGGTGACTTTATCTATGGACCTCGGACCACCTCCATCCCACAGAAAAAAGCCACAAGGCCAAGCAAACCCACAAAACCAACCCCCAAAGCTAGACCTGATGTCCAGCCTAAACCCACCAAAAAACCACTGGTGAAAAAACCTCCGACACAGAAGCCTCTGGTCAAGTCCACAGCTAAGCCCAAACCAGCTAAACCCACACCTAAGGTACCTGTGAAAAAGCCAACCCCTAAACCCAAAGCTAGACCTACACCCAAACCCAAGTCAACACTCAAACCTACTGCCAAGGCTAAACCCACACGTAAGCCTTTACTGAAGCCTAAGCCCACCTTAAAACCTCGTGTCAAACCAGTGAAGCCCATTAAGATCGGACCTAAAGCAACAATGAAACCTAGGATCAAGCCTACCACCACAGCTAAACCAGGACCAAGCAGAACAGTGACGAAGAAACCTGTTGTGAGCAAAAAACGTAAACGAGTAAAATTAATTTAACATGGCCTTTTTGCATTCATTTCTGCACACATGTATTAGGATTCAAGTTTATTCTTTGTTGTGTGTTTCCTTCAGCTATACCACTGAACCCAGTGTGTACACAACCCTGTACGAAGACAGGAACCCTCCAGTCCAACTTCTGCCCTCATGACTTTGGTAAAATATTTAGATTTAATCATTTATTGGTCATGATCATTTTCTAATTTGTAGAAGAAATACATATTTTGATAAACAATTATCAGCTTCAGTAACCATCAAGCTCATGCTCAGTTACATTTCTCTCTTTTACAGTGATTACGGGTAAGGTTACATCTGTGACCGCCGGCCCAGCAGGCTCAGCAACAGTCGAGGTGTTCCTGATCAAGGCTTATAAAAGAGGACGCCTTAATATCATCAAATCAGGACCTGCCATGTCGGTCACCCTGACCTCCACCTGCAAGAGATGCCCCGGGTTAACCAAAGGTACCTCACAATTCTCTGTATTCATAGTGTGTCCTTCTGCATCTCACACAGATTACATCCAGAATAAAAGTAAGAAAGAGCTCTAAAGGTTAGGAACAGCCCTCTTACATACTTACTATTACTTAACGCTTTTTTTATGGAGAGTAATGGTTGTTTATAAAACAGAAAGAAAGAAAGAAAAACATCCGTAAATAAACTCTTATCAGCTTTTATTTCTACTAACATCTTTGTTTTTGCTAATAGCATTGTCATTTGACTAAGATGAGAAACATGTCATACTGTTGTAGATATTTAAATGCTGTCAATTTAGATTTGGTTGATTTATATATGTTTTATTTTTGTATGTTTTAGTTTTACAGTGTTTTCATTTGGTAGGAAAATAAACAACCTGAACTAGAGACTCTGTTAGATAGGTAAACACACAGATAGGTAAACACAAAACAACAAGATTACTTAAAAATTTTAAAATTTTACTTTCAGTAATTATTGATAGTTTGATACTTGATCATTTTAGGGGGGCTGAAATAAATAAAGAGGGCCTAAAACTGGCCCTGTGTATCAGTTACTTATTTTTTTTTACCTCTCAAGAGTAAGAGGGGGGAGGAACTGTTGCTATCCACTCTGAGTTTATGCAGACGATATGATGTTTTCTTGGTACAAATTTCACAATCATTACAGGCAACAACCAATATGTTGGTATAAAAATAATATAGTAAAAAATATTTTAAAACTAGTTTTTAAGATGGCTGATAATAAAAATAAAAATGACCATGATGACATATTTGCATATTTCTTGATCTGTCTTTTGTCCAGGTCTGAATTATGTGTTGATGGGAACAGTTGACGAACAGGGCAACGGCCATCTCAGCCCCTCCAGCTTCACACTCATCTATAGGCCCATCCACGCCAAAGCACTGGTCAACCTTTCCAGCAAACCATGCTGACATCACAGCCCAAACCACCAATCAAACAGACAGGCATGACTGTCTTTTTGAAGCAATGTAACTTTACATAATAAGTGAAAATATTATAAGCCTCATCCAAACATGATTTTTTTTTTACATAAAATTGACATAGTTACGTTTTCATCAGACATTAAGTATTATATTTTGTATGTAAGTTATATTATATTGATTGTATGTCTGTGTTAAAATATGCATATAATAAACAGTGTTTGGGGTCATTTCAGAATCCATCTACATGATGCTTATGGGATTGTTTGAGAATTGCACTCCCATTATTTTTTATGGTACAATATGAGCAATTCGATCCAAATTATTTATGTTTGCAATTTCGTTTGTTCCTCATCATAAGGCTCTTGTTTCTTACAGCAGCAAAAGGAAACAAGGATCACACCAAACAGGACATAGGTAAAGTTGGTGGTCCAGAAGGCGAACAGGTAGAGCGTCTTGTTGCAGTACAGAACCCTACTAGTTATCTTCTCGTCATAGTTGGGTTCATAGATGGAGTAGATCGCCACATTACCTAGTGGAGAAGAATAAAAGTATTGTTAAGTTCAGTACTAAATGTTCCTTTAGGGTTATTTGGGACTACATCTGAAAAAAAAGATCTAGGTGGCTTTCGGTGCTTACCGACAAGGAACCAGATAAAGTAGAAGCTGATACTCAGGATTTGACCAGCTTCACTGCACTTGTTCCAGAAGAAGGGCAGCATGGGAAAACATATAAATCCAATAAGATAGGTGGGGATGAAAGGCTGCCTCGGACAGTCATTCTCAAAGGTGATTCCTGTGCGTATGAGGACAAAGATAAAGAAAAATTATTTTACATGCTGTATTGTTACTGATTAGATTTCACAATTCTGGTTGTCTGGTGTGTTTTTGGCACAGAAAATAAATCCATAAGAATACAACCTGAACACATCTACTTGAAGGCAACTACATTTGCCACTTACCAACAATCACCTGAGCAGCGATTATGAAGAAGAAAATCACCACAGTGAATGCTGAGGGAAGACACAAGTGACACCGTAAGCTGTAGTTGTCTTCAGCTCAATATAACTATGATTTTGCTTCTCACTTACCTATAATTAGTGTTGGAAGTACATTAGTGAGTCTGGGTCTCTGGATCTCTGGCATTGTTAGCAATCATAAACCTTCACTACATATACACACAGAAACAGACAGCTGTTGATATTATTTGTTGGGTACATTAAACTAAAGCTGAGTCACCTGCCAGGGAAACAACTTACTTAAGGTGATCCTCACAACACACAGACATCTGAGCATTTCTTAATCTACTGATTGATCGATGTTAGTATCAGAGATAGTACCAATAATAACAATAAAGTGCAGTAATGAAGAAAAACTCTTTAAAAGCTCCTGCAGGTGTTACAGTACCTCTCAGATATTTGGCCTCCTCTTCTGCTCACAGTGAATGAAAGAGGCTTTTGCACAGGACCGTGTGGTTTATTGTACTCCTGCGTGTGAATTAACTTCTTGTTTTGAGGTCTTTCTGAAGGAAATGAGGAATAGAGACGTCCAGATTTCTGGATTTATCTGTGATTGTAACACTACAGCTTGTGATTTAGCTTTTTAATTGTCTCATGTTTGTTTATAAACTGCTTAAGCGCCTCCATCTCTAGACGTTTTTAACTATTGAGCAGTGACAACTAGTGGTTCCAGCTAAGCTAAGCTAAGCTAAGCTAAGCAGCTGGGGGCTGTGCTCTGTTTGTCATAAAAAAGAAATGCAGAGACAGTAGTGGTTTGTTGATCTATGACCTCTGCTTCTGTTTTGCAACAACAACATATTTCTAAAATATCGTACCAGGCTTTGCCTTCGATGACTCACTGAGAAAAAAAAAAAAAGCCAAAGCAGCTTTCACTTCATGTACCAGCAGCACTTTCAGTTTTGACTCAACATTGTAGTTTCAGAGCTGGTAATAAAAATGTACATTCAACATTTTGTTATCTTTATTTACTCTGGGTAGTTTCTCTGACCTGCTGGCTACAGAGCAGCTCCACTGGAGAAGGTGGGTTTAAAGGTCTTGCTTGAGGAAACCACAGTAGGTCTAATAAGAAAGGGGCAAGTGTTCACTTTCCACCACTGCTCCAGTAAAGATGAATTCTCCATAATTAGGTGTACACAGAGTAAGATGAGTTATTTTACCGGTTGTAGATCAATTCAGATTCTCCTATCTTTCAACTATAAATGGGATTTTCTCTGTCATGTGATATAACAGCTGGTTGGTCTTTACAGTTCTCCTTTTAACTTCCCACGACTCATGTTTGCTTGTTTTTCCGTCATGGCTTCATTAAACCATCAAGAAATCAGCAAAAGCAAACAAAACATCAGCGAGACAAAAACGACAAGAAGGTAGGTGTCATCAGCAGACAGGTAACACAAACGGGAGCTGGGCTGCTGCACAAACATCGCAAAGAGTGAGAGGAGATAAGAGATTGGTGCATATACTGGGTGACTAATGAGAGAATGAGGGGGTGCATGTGGGGATCAGGTGGTAAATAACAGCATCTACAAATATGAGCTGGTTGGAGGTTTGTGAAGTGAACAACTAATCAAAATAAAAGATTCACATTCTCAATCAGCCGGTGCAGATAAAATGTAGGAAGCATGGTTGTCACTCGACATCAATGCTGCTCTGTATCTAATGATCGTGAACATTAATTCAACGCAGGCTTATTATTCTCCAAAACAGGAATTAATGCATTTTTATGAGGTAGACTTTTCAGGCCTATAAATCAGGCCGATAACTAGTCTGGTAACTAAAACGCAAACCTGTGTGTCACAAAGTTGAATGTGTAGAGGCATTAGGAGGACATCTAGTGGCTTGAACATGTGAATGACAGATGAATGAACTCCTGCACTGCTACGGTTTGTCAGGAGTCGAGCTCCACGTGTTCAGACTTATACATAACATGCAGTGACAGTGAGCTTTGTAGATAAATGAAAGTTTCAGCTTCTTTGTTTGTAGAAGTAAACCACTGCACCATATGTCATAAAGTATTTTTATACAGAATAATGATGAAAAAGAAATTGTTATAAACGCAAATCACAGGAAATTTATCAATTTACTTTTCAAGCATTCAGGTATAACTACCAAGCAGTCCAAGACATGTTATTATTGCATCTTCTATTCTGTACAAAGTCCTGGCCCAACATGTAAACACTATATCTCATATATTGTTAGGAAAAGCGGTGAGAAAACACTCGCAGACATTCTTTATAATCAGCGTTAGAAATCTCCACAGTCCTTTACTTCTACCTGCTGGGCCTACTGCAACACAAGAGAGTATGAACAGTGAATATCACTCATTGTTTGAAGTACAAAAGAAAAGTGCTGTTCATGCAGTGACAGCTGACAGCCTCAGCAGAAAACTTGTGTGCATCCCGCCTCCTTTTTTTGTCGGAGTAACTACACGTCATCATCGGGCTCGGCTCGGCCAAACAGGCAGAGGCAGAACAGGCCGCAGCAACCGCATAGCAAAGAGAGACCCAAGAGGATGTAGACAAGGGTGGTGATCCAGAAGGCAAACAGGTAGAGCGTCTTGTTGCAGTAGGGGTCCACATTTGTGGTGTTCTTGTTGTAGTTGGGCTCGTAAATAGAGTAGATCCACACGCTACCTAGAAGAGAAGAACCGCATTAAAGACACATTTACAAATTTGCTGCATAAACAGCTGCATTAAGAAAATGTTTCTACACATAATGACAGAGCTCCTGCAGCCACAGACACAGAAGTTTGCTATGTGTAAAAAGCTACTTTAAAGATGGAGGAAGCTCTTAATTGTTTTTTGGATGGCATGTGCCTTTTGTTTTTACGGTATCTCCTCTGGTAAAGTGGTCAGAGAGGAATTATTATTGCTTTTCAATTAAGCAAAGCTACAGAGGTTTTAACACACCGCCAACTGGATCCTGTTTTTATTTATCTATCATGGACAAAGCTGATGTGTTAATTCTACAACTGGTACATCTTAATGGACCAAGGGAGGCAAATTGGAGCCTTGAGAATCTCCACATGGGAGGGTGTTACATCAGAGATAATGTCTGCTTTAGGGAAATGATAACAAGGTGGAGGCAGAAAGTAGCTCTACCTCAGCTGATTCCTCTGTATTCAAGGGGACATTGTGGTGGATTATTATATTAAAAAAGATAAAGCCAGTCGACAACTCACCAGCGATGAACCAGCAGGAAAGGAAAAGGGAAGTCAATGAATTCCAGATAATGCAGATTCTGCTGAGGGGGCTGGAGTTAGTGGAGTCATTGTTGGTCTCCTGAGTGCAGGGGAGGCAGGAGAGCACCGACAACACAAAGCCAACCACCCCCGCCACTATCAGAAAGATGGGGATTAAGTATTGCCGTGGACAGTCGTGGAGATACACCGATCCTGTGGGACGAAGGGGTGACGGCGGGATGTTAGTCAGACTGAGGAAGCAACTTATTCAAGTGTCGAAATAGTTTAGACTCACCAATCGCAACCTGAGCAATGGGGAGGGCGCAGCCAAGCAACTTTGATAAAACTGAAAGAAAGAAAATGTGTTTAACTGGAAGCACAGACACCCGCAGCTTCTCCTTTGTACGTAACCTGAACAAAGTATGACACAAATACACATGACTATCGGACTGTGGGGCCTCACCTACTGTCGGGGTGGATGGTTGAGTGCTGCGGACACGTCGAATAAGACTAGTGTTTGACATGATGTCAGTAACGATAAGTGCAACCTGCAGAGGCACATGTATAGAGTGTTATACAATGTACAGAGAGAACAGTGATAGATAAAATCATCAGCCACTATACAATTTGAATATACTCCAACAAGGTTTTAAAACCAGCACCTCGAAATAACAATCAAAGACATGAAGCTACAATTGTGTTTAATAAGTTGGAAACATAGAAAGTTCTCAAAGGTTTAAGACTGATGGATATGTGCACATGGCTGCTCATTACAGTAATTTAATCCTGGCTGTTAATGCTGTCACATTTTATCCCTGAATTCAAACTTCATGCTATTTTAACTATGAGAGTCCAAACCAATAGAGAAGTTCCTTTATGATTTGTTCACAAGAGGTTTGACCACATTCCCAGCGAAGCCAGTTTAACAGCAGCAGCAGCAGCAGAGAAGAGACCTGCAGCATCACACGACCAAGAGGAACATAATAAGAGAAGTTGTGGAAAACTAAAACACGGACTGGTTTAGTTCCATTTTAGTTCTTCAAAGTCAGCGACATTTTTGATCTATTGCTGACTCTGTGATGAATAACGAATGGATAAATAACCTTTCCCCTCTAAGAGTAAAGCAAATAAGGTTTGTTTCACTTTAACAAATACTGAGTCACAAAATAGATGTTGACCAGAACAAACCCCGGCCTCGCTTTGTATTTCTCAAGTTTGCTAAAGCTCCACCGACACAAACTCCTCTTCAGCCGTCTGAGAAAGGGTTTCTATCTAAACACAGACGCACCGAGCATCCGCGCACTCGTGTGCGCAAATTTGTGCCAGAGCGCGAATTCGCCGTGCGTAAAGTTTAACCCTCCGACACTTACCTTTATGTAAATCCGAGCTACCTCGCCTGTATCTCGACTCAGAGTCGCTGACAGCTGCGCCTCTACTGGTACCGAGCCTCCACCTCCCGGGAGGCGTTCACGCTGAGGCAGGATTGTAAAAGCTGAAACATCTACATCTGAGAAAGAAAATGTGGGTGGCTTTCGGTGCTTACCGACAAGGAACCAGATAAAGCTGATACTCAGGATTTGACCAGTTTCACTGCACTTGTTCCAGAAGAAGGGCAGCATGGGAAAACACATAAATCCAATAAGATAGGTGGGGATGAAAGGCTGCCTCGGACAGTCATTCTCAAAGGTGATTCCTGTCGGCTGAGTCACCTGCCAGGGAAACAACTCACTGAAGGTGATCCACACAACACACAGACATCTGGGCATTGCTTACTCTATTGATTGATCGATGTTAGTATCAGAGATAGTACCAATAATAACAATAAAGTGCAGTAATGAAGAAAAACTCTTTAAAAGCTCCTGCAGGTGTTACAGTACCTCTCAGATATTTGGCCTCCTCTCCTGCTCACAGTGAATGAAAGAGGCTTTTGCACAGGACCGTGTGGTTTATTGTACTCCTGCGTGTGTGTTAGATAGATAGATAGATAGATAGATAGATAGATAGATAGATAGATAGATAGATACTTTATTGATCCCCAAGGGGAAATTTTGGTGTCGCAGCAGGCTTTACACACAAAAACATTTGAACATTGAGTAACATAATCTACACAACAATACACAATACAAGAATAACACACACTATAGACAGTAATAACAACAAAACACACTGTAGACCTAGAATGTAAAGTGACTTAGTTACACATTGTTGAACCATCAGCGTGGACACTGACTCTCTGTCAGTGTATCATTGTACAGGCTGATGGCTGTTGGCACAAATGACTTCCTGAACCTTTCCTTGTCACAGCGGAGCTGGAGAAGCCTCTGACTAAAACTGCTCCGCTGTTTGACAAGCAGGCTGTGGGGAGGATGTGAGCTGTTCTCCATGATGCTCAGCAGTTTGTGCAGCATCCTCCTCTTCACCACCTGCTCTAAAGGTTCCAGAGGAGCCCCCAGCACTGAGCCAGCTTTCCTGATCAGTTTATTCAGTTTCTTAGTGTCGCTGGCTCTGATGCTGCTGCCCCAGCAGACGACAGCAAAGAATATTGCACTGGCTACAACAGACTGGTAAAAGATCTGCAGCATCTTGTTGCACACATTAAAGGACCTGAGCTTCCTCAGGAAGTAGAGTCTACTCTGTCCCTTCCTGTATACAGCCTCTGTGTTGATCTTCCAGTCCAGTCTGTTGTCCAGGTGAACTCCCAGGTACTTGTACCTCTCCACCACCTCCAGGTGTGAGAGAGCTCGCTGGAGCAGGTAGACAATAGCATCATCTACTCCAACCCAGAGGCGAACTGCAGTGGGTCTAGTGATGTCTCGACGTGAGGTCTCAAATGAGTCAGAACCAGTCTCTCCAGGACCTTTAACTTCTTGTTTTGAGGTCTTTCTGCAGGAAATGAGGAATAGAGACATCCAGATTTCTGCATTTATCTGTGATTGTAACACTTCAGCTTGTGATTTAGCTTTTTAATTGTCTCATTTTTATGCAGGAAATGTGAATAATAACGTTAATGCTATAAACTGCTTAAGCGCCTCCATCTCTAGATGTTTTTAACTATTGAGCAGTGACAACTAGTGGTTCCAGCTAAGCTAAGCTAAGCTAAGCTAAGCAGCTGGGGGCTGTGCTCTGTTTGTCATAAAAAAGAAAAGCAGAGACAGTAGTGGTTTGTTGATCTATGACCTCTGCTCCTGTTTTGCCCCAAACAACATATTTCTAAAATATCGTACCAGGCTTTGCCTTCGATGACTCACTGAGAAAAAAAACAAAAGCCCCTAGCAGCTTTCACTTCATGTACCAGCAGCACTTTCAGTTTTGACTCAACATTGTAGTTTCAGAGCCGGTAATAAAAATGTACATTCAACATTTTGTTATCTTTATTTACTCTAGGTAGTGTCTCTGACCTGCTGGCTACAGAGCAGCTCCACTGGAGAAGGTGGGTTTAAAGGTCTTGCTTGAGGAAACCACAGTAGGTCTAATAAGAAAGGGGCAAGTGTTCACTTTCCACCACTGCTCCAGTAAAGATGAATTCTCCATAATTAGGTGTACACAGAGTAAGATGAGTTATTTTTTACCGGTTGTAGATCAATTCAGATTCTCCTATCTTTCAACTATAAATGGGATTTTCTCTGTCATGTGATATAACAGCTGGTTGGTCTTCACAGTTCCCCTTTTAACTTCCCACGACTCATGTTTGCTTGTTTTTTTCTTCTTAAGTAAATTCTTAGTCATGGCTTCATTAAACCATCAAGAAATCAGCAAAAGCAAACAAAACATCAGAGAGACAAAAACAACAAGAAGGTAGGTGTCATCAGCAGACAGGTAAGACAAACGGGAGCTGGGCTGCTGCACAAACATCGCAAAGAGTGAGAGGAGATAAGAGATTGGTGCATATACTGGGTGACTAATGAGAGAATGAGGGGCAGGTGTACAGGTGCATGTGGGGATCAGGTGGTAAATAACAGCATCTACAAATATGAGCTGGTTGGAGGTTTGTGAAGTGAACAACTAATCAAAATAAAAGATTCACATTCTCAATCAGCCGGTGCAGATCAAATGTAGGAAGCATGGTTGTCGCTCGACATCAATGCTGCTCTGTATCTAATGATCGTGAACATTAATTCAACGCAGGCTTATTATTCTCCAAAACAGGAATTAATGCATTTTTATGAGGATGATTTTTCAGGCCTATAAATCAGGCCGATAACTAGTCTGGTAACTAAAACGCAAACCTGTGTGTCACAAAGTTGAATGTGTAGAGGCATTAGGAGGACATCTAGTGGCTTGAACATGTGAATGACAGATGAATGAACTCCTGCACTGCTACGGTTTGTCAGGAGTCGAGCTCCACGTGTTCAGACTTATACATAACATGCAGTGACAGTGAGCTTTGTAGATAAATGAAAGTTTCAGCTTCTTTGTTTGTAGACGTTAACCACGGCACCATATGTCATAAACATTTTTATACAGAATAATGATGAAAAAGAAATTGTTATAAACGCACATCTCAGGAAATTTACTTTTCAAGCATCCAGGTATAACTACCAAGCAGTCCAAGACATGTTATTATTGCATCTTCTATTCTGTACAAAGCCCCAGCCCAACATGTAAACACTATATCTCATATATTGTTAGGAAAAGCAGTTGAGCGGTGAGAAAACACTTGCAGACATTCTTTATAATCAGCGTTAGAAATCTCCACAGTCCTTTACTTACACCTGCAGGGACTGAGGAAGATGCTACTAGAGGCGTTTAAATGAAACATATTCAGCTTGTGTTGTTGAGTATGAACTATTACCTGGACATTTCACCTATGACAAGTTTATTTAACTCTATGCTTCTATTTTCTTTTAATATTATGAGTTTGAAGTTAAATGACAAAAAAAAAGTGCTCTCCGTCTTCTCTTTCCATGCTCTCATGTTTGAAAGAGAAAGGTGCTGCACGTATAAATAGTGCATATTACTCATTGGTTGAAGTACAAAAGAAAAGTGCTGCTCATGCAGTGACAGCTGACAGCCTCAGCAGAAAACTTGTGTGCATCCTATCTCCTTTTCTGTGGGAGTAGCTACACGTCATCATCGGGCTCGGCTCGGCCACACAGGTAGAAGCAGTACAGGCAGCCGCATAGAAAAGAGACACCCAAGAGGATGTAGACAAGCGTGGTGCTCCAGAAGGCAAACAGGTAGAGCGTCTTGTTGCAGTAGGAGTCCACATTTGTGGTGTTCTTGTTGTAGTTGGGCTCATAAATAGAGTAGATCCACACGTTACCTAGAAAAAGAAGGATAAGGAAAGGAAAGGAAAGAAGGACACATTAAAGACACATTTACAAATTTGCTGCATAAACAGCTGCATTAAGGAAACGTTTCTACACATAGTGACAGAGCTCCTGCAGCCACAGACACAGAAGTTTGCTATGTGTAAAAAGCTACTTTAAAGATGGAGGAAGCTCTTAATTGTTTTTTGGATGGCATGTGCCTTTTGTTTTTATGGTATCTCCTCTGGTAAAGTGGTCAGAGAGGAATTATTATTGCTTTTCAATTAAGCAAAGCTACAGAGGTTTTAACACACCGCCAACTGGATTATGTTTTTATTTATCTATCGTGGACAAAGCTGATGTGTTAATTCTACAACTGGTGAATCTTAATGGACCAAGGGAGGCAAATTGGAGCCTTGAGAATCTCCACATGGGAGGGTGTTACATCAGAGATAATGTCTGCTTTAGGGAAATGATAACAAGGTGGAGGCAGAGAGTAGCTCTACCTCAGCTGATTCCTCTGTATTCAAGGGGACATTGTGGTGGATTATTATATTAAAAAAGAAAAAGCCAGTCGACAACTCACCAGCGATGAACCAGCCCAAGAGGAAGAAGGAAGTCAATGAATTCCAGATAATGCAGATTCTGCTGGAGTTGGTGGAGTCATCCTGAGTGCAGGGGAGCATCGACAACACAAAGCCAAACACCCCCCCCACTATCAGATAGATGGGGATTAAGTATTGCCGTGGACAGTCGTGGAGATACACCGATCCTGTGGGACGAAGCGTTGACAGCGGGATGTTAGTCAGGCTGAGGAAGCAACTTATTCAAGTGTCTAAATAGTTTAGACTCACCAATCGCAACCTGAGCAATGGGGAGGGCGCAGCCAAGCAACTTTGACAAAACTGAAAGAAAGAAAATGTGTTTAAGCACAGACACCCGCAGCTTCTCCTTCGTACGTAATCTGAACAAAGTATGACACAAATACACATGACTATCGGACTGTGGGGCCTCACCTTGTGCCGGGGTGGATAGTTGAGTGCTGCAGATACGTTGAATAAGACTAGTGTTTGACATGATGTCAGGAACGATGAGTGCAACCTTCAGAGGCACATGTATAGAGTGTTATACAATGTACAGAGAGAACAGTGATAGATAAAATCATCAGCCACTATACAATTTGAATATACTCCAACAAGGTTTTAAAACCAGCACCTCGAAATAACAATCAAAGACATGAAGCTACAATTGTGTTTAATAAGTTGGAAACATAGAAAGTTCTCAAAGGTTTAAGACTGATGGATATGTGCACATGGCTGCTCATTACAGTAATTTAATCCTGGCTGTTAATGCTGTCACACTTTATCCCTGAATTCAAACTTCATGCTATTTTAACTACGAGAGTCCAAACCAATAGAGAAGTTCCTTCATGATTTGTTCACAAGAGGTTTGACCACATTTCCAGCGAAGCCAGTTTAACAGCAGCAACGACAAGAAGAGACCTGCAGCATCACACGATCAAGAGGAAAACAAGAAGAGAAGTTGTGGAAAACTAAAACACGGACTGGTTTAGTCCCATTTTTAATTATTTCGTCACATAGTCAGCGACATTTTTGATCTATTGCTGACTCTGTGGTGAATAACGAAATGGATAAATAACCTTTCCCCTCTAAGAGTAAAGCAAATAAGGTTTGTTTCACTTTAACAAATACTGAGTCACAAAATAGATGTTGACCAGAACAAACCCCGGCCTCGCTTTGTATTTCTGAAGTTTGCTAAAGCTCCACCGACACAAACTCCTCTTCAGCCGTCTGAGAAAGGGTTTCTATCTAAACACAGACGCACCGAGCGTCCGCGCACTCGTGTGCGCAAATTTGTGCCAAAGCGCGAATTCGCCGTGCGTAAAGTTTAACCCTCCGACACTTACCTTTATGTAAATCCGAGCTACCTCGCCTGTCTCTCGACTCAGACTCTCATACAGTTGCGCCTCGACTGGTACCGAGCCTCCACCTCCCGGGAGCGCCCACGCAGGGAGGGAGGTGTTCACGCTGAGGCAGGATTGTAAAGGCTCAAACATCTACATCTGAAAAAAAAAAAAAAAAAAAAAATCTGGGTGGCTTTTGGTGCTATCCGACAAGGAACCAGATAAAGTAGAAGCTTAGACTCAGGATTTGACCGGTTTTACTGCACTTGTTCCAGAAGAAGGGCAGCATGGGAAAACATATTGTGACGAGCCTCAGAGTGAACATCTTTTATTTTTATAATAATTGAACAGACAGTGTCAGCAGGTCTTATTGCAGTTTTCACTCACCCCGGAATCACTGAATCTCGCGCCTCTTTATCCCGGGTCCCCTCATCCCCCTCCCCCCGGAAGTACACCTAACGTCACTCAACTATGTACACAACAATATAAAAGCACCAATCAAAAGAACCACATAACACATAACAGCAACAACTGGAACAGCAGCATCAAACACCACAAGAACAATGTGCCCCACCTCTGGTTCGCTACACAGCCCCCCGCTAAAAGGTTTAAGTGTCCCCACTAACCTCAGTCCATGCAACAAAGTCCCTTAAATGATCAGGCCGGCGCCGTTGACGCGCCGGGCTCTCCTGCTCCCCACCTCCAGTGTCTGAAAATGTCCCAAGTCCTGTAGTGTCTCTGTCACTGTCACCGGTGATGACAGGTGAAGGGTTGTCCTCGCCTTCTTCATCATCCCCGGTCGGGGCAAGCGGGTGGTAGGGTGGAAGCCGGTCCCGGTGCAGCACCACCCTCCGACTCCGACCCCGACCACACATCTGAACCCGAAAGACCACCTCCGAGAGCCGTTCCACCACCTCCCCCCGCCGCTGCCAATGGTTGCAGAGCTTCGGTGAGATCCCTCTCTTTCTCACCCGCCAGTACACCCACACTTTGTCTCCGCCCCTGGCAGCGAGCATCATACGCTCTGTTTGACCCCAGCGTCCTTCTGTGCGCTTCGGGTCAAATCATGCACTAGTCTGAGTCTCTCTCTCTCAGGCGCCTGTAATAGTACATCTCTGCTAAAGGTCCATCCACCAGCCCCCCGCTGTTCCATGGACCAGTTGGAGGGCCTCGGGCTGCAGGGCGCGAGGAACCAGAAGCTGCAGCCTGTCTGACCCCTGGTCTGGCGCTGGCCAACGTCAGTACAACATGCCGTCGTGAAGCTCCAAGTTGCCCCACTGGCAGTGGAGGACCTTCACCTCAGGCTCCTCTGCAGACACTGCTGGCCAGTCTGGACGCTGCTGAGCTTCCATCCAGCCTCTCATCATTTACAGCACAGGATCGGCCCCCTGGTGATGGCGTAACTGTTCCCCAGTGAACAGCTGCTCTGCCTCTGCACTGTCGACTCCTAGGCGGGCGGTGGATGCCTCCGGTCCCCGCTCCCGCTCCTCCCGACGCTGGCAGTGACGACAATTTGAATATACTCCAACAAGGTTTTAAAACCAGCACCTCGAAATAACAATCAAAGACATGAAGCTACAATTGTGTTAAATAAGTTGGAAACATAGAAAGTTCTCAAAGGTTTAAGACTGATGGATATGTGCACATGGCTGCTCATTACAGTAATTTAATCCTGGCTGTTAATGCTGTCACACTTTATCCCTGAATTCAATGTCATGCTATTTTTAACTATGAGAGTCCAAACCAATAGAGAAGTTCCTTTATGATTTCTTCACAAGAGGTTTGACCACATTTCCAGCGAAGCCAGTTTAACAGTAGCAACGACAAGAAGAGACCTGCAGCATCACACGATAAAGAGGAAAACAAGAAGAGAAGTTGTGGAAAACTAAAACACGGACTGGTTTAGTCCCATTTTTAATTATTTCGTCACAACGTCAGCGACATTTTGATCTATTGCTGACTCTGTGGTGAATAACGAAATGGATAAATAACCTTTCCACTCTAAGAGTAAAGCAAATAAGGTTTGCACAGGATCGGCACAGGATCGGCTCCCTGGTGATGGCGTAACTGTTCCCCAGTGAACAGCTGCTTCCTCGCCACCTGACCCTCAGGCTGCCGGAAGTTGAGCAGCCAAGTGAGAGACGCATGGTCAGTGGCAGAGTGAACCTTTGCCAAGCAGGTAGGGTCTGTAGTGCCGCATAGCCAGTACCACGGCCAGCAACTCCCGCCTGGTCACGCAGTAATTGCGCTCTGCTCGGTTCAGACTGCAGCTGTAGAAAGCCACCGCTCTCTCACCTGCCTCACCCCCCTGGGAGAGGACGGCTCCGACCCCCACATTGCTGGCATCGGTGTCGAGGATGAAGGGCTGCTGATCGGGGAGGGCCAGGACCGGAGCGTCGACCAAGGCTGCCTTCAGCTGCTGGAAGGCAGTAGTGCAGGCGATGGACCACTCGAACCGCTTGCCCTTCTCTGTCAGCCGATGCAGTGGGCTGGCGATAGTGGCGAAGCCCCGGACAAACCTCCGGTAATAGGAGGCTAGCCCCAGGAAACTCCTCAGCTCGCTGGCGGTGGTGGCCGTCGGCCAGTCCCGGACTGCAGATACCTTGGCCGGATCTGTGGACACCCCGTGTGTGCTGACCACGTGCACCAGGAACGCCGTTTCTCTGGCCAGCAGATTGCACTTTGCCGGGTTCAGCCGAAGCCCAGCCTGACGGGTGACAGTGAAAACCTCCCGCAACTCTCAAAGTCTCTGGCGTGCACTAGTAGATCATCCAGATACACCACACAGCGGCTCTGGGGAATGTCTTTCAGCACCCGCTCCATGAGGCGCTCAAAGGTGGTGGGGGCGTTATACAGTCCAAAGGGCTTCATCCAGAACTGCCACAGTCCCTGGCCGATGGTGAAAGCCGTTTTGGCTCGAGCCTCTGGCGCCAGCTCCACTTGCCAGTAGCCGCTCCTCAGGTCCAGGGAGCTGAACCAACACGACCCCGCCACGTAATCCAGAGCGTCATCGATGCGGGGTAGTGGATAAGAGTCTTTTAGAGTGACAGCGTTAAGGCCTCTGTCGTCCACACAGAGCCGCCAGCCACCCCCTTTCTTCCTCACCATCACCACCGGGGCCGCCCAGGGGCTGTCCGACGGCTCGATGATGCCGTTCGCGGTCATGGCGGTGATCAGCTCCGCTGCCGCTTGGCGCCTGGAGAGAGGCAGGCGGTGGGGTCGCAGGCGGATGGGCTGGGCCTCACCTGTGTTGATGCGGTGTTGCACCAGCCCTGTTCTGGTGCAATCTTCATCACTTGCAGCAAAAATGTCCACAAACTCCGCTAACAACTGCTGTAGCTGCTCTCTCTGCTGTTCTCCCAGATGTGCGCCGCTCCGCTGATCCAGCTCCCTCACAGCGTCGGCGGTCTCCGTTGTCGGGATGCTGGCTGAGGGAGGTGAAGGCTTGAGTGCGTTGGTCTCAGCGCGCCGACGAGCCCGGCGTCCCCGGGGTTTGATGCTCTCTCCCTGGCCCGACTGAAGTGGCACGAGCCCCGACACGTCAACAAGCGCACCCCAGCGGGTGAGCAGGTCCAGGCCGATGATGCAGTTGTCGCGGATGTCCTGAAGCCAAAACTCATGGCTCACCTCTTGCTCCCCCACAGTGACCTGCAGCGTCGTTTCCTTGGCTTCACAGTTTTTTCCCCAGTAACAGTCATTAATTCTGTTGCAGTGGGGGTCCACCCCTCCGAGAGTGGACCGGTTGTCCCCGGGAGAAACCCCCGTCGCAGCAAGCAGATGGTGGACCCCGTATCCACTAGGGCCCAACATTGCTGGTTCTCTATAACGCAGTCCACATACAGTCCTTTAATAAACCCACAGCCCACTGTGTGAAAGTTCCCGGAGAGGGGTGTGTCTGAATGGAGTGTGAGTCCCCTCACTCCGCTGCCGTTTCCCTGCGGTGACCCGGCCTTAGCTTTCTTAATCACAAGCAAAATGTCCCAGTTCACCACAGCGGAAACAGCCGCTGTCCTTCCGGCGCGGGAATTGCCAGTCATTCTCAAAGGTGATTCCTGTGGGTATGAGGACAAAGATAAAGAGGATCACTTCACCTGAAAAGAAATTATTTTACATACTGATTAGATTTCACAATTCTGGTTGTCTGGTGTGTTTTTGGCACAGAAAATAAATCCATAAGAATACAACCTGAACACATCTACTTGAAGGCAACTACATTTGCCACTTACCAACAATCACCTGAGCAGCGATTATGAAGAAGACAATCACCACACTGAATGCTGAGGGATGACACAAGTGACACCGTAAGTCAGCTGTAGATGTCTTCAGCTCAATATAACTATGATTTTGCTTCTCACTTACCTATAATTAGTGTTGGAAGTAAATTAGTGAGTCGGGATCTTTGGCATTGTTAGCATCATAAACCTTCACTACATATAGATGCAGAAACAGACAGCTGTTGATATTATTTGTTGGGTACATTGAACTAAAGCTGAGTCACCTTTAAAATCTCCTGCAGGCGTTACAGTACCTCTCAGATATTTGGCCTCCTCTTGTGGTGTGTGTGTTAACTTCTTGTTTTGAGGTCTTTCTGAAGGAAATGAGGAATAGAGACGTCCAGATTTCTGGATTTATCTGTGATTGTAACACTACAGCTTGTGATTTAGCTTTTTAATTGTCTCATGTTTGTTTATAAACTGCTTAAGCGCCTCCATCTCTAGACGTTTTTAACTATTGAGCAGTGACAACTAGTGGTTCCAGCTAAGCTAAGCTAAGCTAAGCTAACCAGCTGGGGGCTGTGCTCTGTCATAAAAAAGAAAAGCAGAGACAGTAGTGGTTTGTTGATCTATGACCTCTGCTTCTGTTTTGCAACAACAACATATTTCTAAAATATCGTACCAGGCTTTGCTTAATGACTCACTGAGAAAAAAAAAAAAAGCCAAAGCAGCTTTCACTTCATGTACCAGCAGCACTTTCAGTTTTGACTCACCATTGTAGTTTCAGAGCCGGTAATAAAAATGTACATTCAACATTTTGTTATCTTTATTTACTCTAGGTAGTGTCTCTGACCTGCTGGCTACAGAGCAGCTCCACTGGAGAAGGTGGGTTTAAAGGTCTTGCTTGAGGAAACCACAGTAGGTCTAATAAGAAAGGGGCAAGTGTTCACTTTCCACCACTGCTCCAGTAAAGATGAATTCTCCATAATTAGGTGTACACAGAGTTAGAGGAGTTATTTTATGGGTTGTAGATCAATTCAGATTCTCCCATCTTTCACCTATAAATGGGATTTTCTCTGTCATGTGATATAACAGCTGGTTGGTCTTTACAGTTCCCATTTTATCTTCCCAAGACTCAAGTTTTTTTTCTTCTTAAGTAAATTCTTAGTCATGGCTTCATTAAACCATCAAGAAATCAGCAAAAGCAAACAAAACATCAGAGAGACAAAAACAACAAGAAGGGAGGTGTCATCAGCAGACAGGTACCACAAACGGGAGCTGGGCTGCTGCACAAACATCGCAAAGAGTGAGAGGAGATAAGAGATTGGTGCATATACTGGGTGACTAATGAGAGAATGAGGGGCAGGTGTACAGGTGCATGTGGGGATCAGGTGGTAAATGACAGCATCTACAAATACGAGCTGGTTGGAGGTTTGTGAAGTGACAAACTAATCAAAATAACAGATTCACATTCTCAATCAGCCGGTGCAGATAAAATGTAGGAAGCATGGTTGTCGCTCGACATCAATGCTGCTCTGTATCTAATGATCGTGAACATTAATTCAACGCAGGCTTATTATTCTCCAAAACAGAAATCAATGCACTTTTCAGGCCTAAAAATCAGGCCGATAACTAGTCAGGTAACTAAAACGCAAACCTGTTTGTCACAAAGTTGAATGTGTAGAGGCATAAGGAGGACATCTAGTGGCTTGTACATGCTATTGCTGGTGTTTCATTATGAATGACTGATGAATGAACTCCTGCACTGCTACGGTTTGTCAGGAGTCGAGCTCCACGTGTTCAGACTTATACATAAAATGCAGTGACAGTGAGCTTTGTAGATAAATGAAAGTTCCAGCTTCTTTGTTTGTAGACGTAAACCACTGCACCATATGTCAAAGTTTTTTTATATAGAATAATGATGAAAGAAATTGTTATATATGTTATATATCACAGGAAATTTATCAATTTACTTTTCAAGCATCCAGGTATAACTACCAAGCAGTCCAAGACATGTTATTATTGCATCCTCTACTCTGTACAAAGTCCTGGCCCAACATGTAAACACTATATCTCATATATCGTTAGGAAAAGCAGTTAGAGAAAAATTCCTACACACATAACACACCACAGCTTCTGCAGAGGTAGAAAAGTCTGAGCGGTGAGAATACACTTACAGACATTCTTTATAATCAGCATTAGAAATATCCAGTCCTATACTTGTACCTGCTGGCACCTTAGGAGGATGCTACTGCAACACAAGAGAGGCGTTTAAATGAAACATATTCAGCTTGTGTTGTTGAGTATGAACTATTAACTGGACATTTCACCTATGACAAGTTTATTTAACTCTATACTTCTCATTTCTTTTAATAATGTGAGTTTGAAGGTAAATGACAAAAAAAAAGTGCTCTCTGTCTTCTCTTTCCATGCTCTCATGTTTGAAAGAGAAAGGTGCTGCACGTATAAATAGTGCATATTACTCATTGTTTGATATACAAAAGAAAAGTGCTGTTCATGCAGTGACAGCTGACAGCCTCAGCAGAAAACTTGTGTGCGTCCCCCCTCCTTTTCTGTCGGAGTAACTACACGTCATCGTCGGGATCGGCTCGGCCACACAGGTAGAAGCAGAAGAGGACGCAGAAGCCGCATAAAAAGAAGAGACCCAAGAGGATGTAGACAAGGGTGGTGCTCCAGAAGGCAAACAGGTAGAGCGTCTTGTTGCAGTAGGGGTCCACATTTGTTGTGTTCTTGTTATAGTTGGGCTCATAAATAGAGTAGATCCACACGTTACCTAGAAAAAGAAGGATAAGGAAAGGAGAGGAAAGGAAAGGACACATTAAAGACACATTTACAAATTTGCTGCATAAACAATGAGTGAAGCAAAACATTCAAATATCCATGTGATTTTAGTAGAAACATTTCAGTGATTCATGTGAACAGCTGCATTAAGAAAATGTTTCTACACATAGTGACAGAGCTCCTGCAGCCACAGACACAGAAGTTTGCTATGTGTAAAAAGCTACTTTAAAGATGGAGGAAGCTCTTAATTGTTTTTTGGCATGTGCCTTTTGTTTTTATGGTATCTCCTCTGGTAAAGTGGTCAGAGAGGAATTATTATTGCTTTTCAATTAAGCAAAGCTACAGAGGTTTTAACACACCGCCAACTGGATCCTGTTTTTATTTATCTATTGTGGACAAAGCTGATGTGTTAATTCTACAACTGGTGAATCTTAATGGACCAAGGGAGGCAAATTGGAGCCTTGAGAATCTCCACATGGGAGGGTGTTACATCAGAGATAATGTCTGCTTTAGGGAAATGATAACAAGGTGGAGGCAGAGAGTAGCTCTACCTCAGCTGATTCCTCTGTATTCAAGGGGACATTGTGGTGGATTATTATATTAAAAAAGAAAAAAGCCAGTTGACAACTCACCAGCGATGAACCAGCAGAAGAGGAAGAAGGAAGTCAATGAATTCCAGATAACGCTGATTCTACTGAGGGGGCTGGAGTTAGTGGAGTCATTGTTGGTCTCCTGAGTGCAGGGGAGGCAGGAGAGCACCGACAACACAAGGCCAAACACCCCCCCCACTATCAGATAGATGGGGATTAAGTATTGCCGTGGACAGTCGTGGAGATACACCGATCCTGTGGGACGAAGCGGTGACGGCGGGATGTTAGTCAGGCTGAGGAAGCAACTTATTCAAGTGTCGAAATAGTTTAGACTCACCAATCGCAACCTGAGCAATGGGCAGGGCGCAGCAAATCAACTTTGACAACACTGAAAGAAAGAAAATGTGTTTAACTGGAAGCACAGACACCCGCAGCTTCTCCTTTGTACGTAACTTGAACAAGGTATGACAGAAATGCACATGACTCGGGCTGTGGGGCCTCACCTAGTGTCGGGGTGGATGGTTGAGTGCTGCGGATCCGTCGTATAAGACTAGTGTTTGACATGATGTCAGGAACGATGAGTGCAACCTGCAGAGGCACATGTATAGAGTGTTATACAATGTACAGAGAGAATAATGATAGATAAAATCATCAGCACTATACAATTTGAATATACTCCAACAAGGTTTTAAAACCAGCACCTCGAAATAACAATCAAAGACATGAAGCTACAATTGTGTTAAATAAGTTGGAAACATAGAAAGTTCTCAAAGGTTTAAGACTGATGGATATGTGCACATGGCTGCTCATTACAGTAATTTAATCCTGGCTGTTAATGCTGTCACACTTTATCCCTGAATTCAAACTTCATGCTATTATTAACTATGAGAGTCCAAACAAAATGGAGCCTTTCTAACTAATGCAATACAACAGGGCTCATCTCATTTAAGACACACAGTACAGTGGGTCTACATTTTACTTTCAAATGAATGTGGAGAAGTTCCTTTATGATTTCTTCACAAGAGGTTTGACCACATTCCCAGCAAAGCCAGTTTGACAGCATCACAGGACCAAGAGGAAAACAATAGGAGAAGTTGTGGAAAACTAAAACACGGACTGCTTTTGTCCCATTTTTAATTATTTCGTCACATAGTCAGCGACATTTTTGATCTATTGCTGACTCTGTGGTGAATAACGAATGGATAAATAACCTTTCCACTCTAAGAGTAAAGCAAATAACGCTCAGGTTTGTTTCACTTTAACAAATACTGAGTCACAAAATAGATGTTGACCAGAACAAACCCCGGCCTCGCTTTGTATTTCTCAAGTTTGCTACAGGTCCTGCGCCCCGCCCCGGTTTCACAAACTCCTCTTCAGCCGTCGGAGAAAGGGTTTCTATCTAAACACAGACGCACCGAGCGTCCGCGCCACTCGTGTGCGCAAATTTTGTGCCAAAGCGCGAATTCGCCGTGCGTAAAGTTGAACCCTCCGACACTTACCTTTATGTAAATCCGAGCTACCTCGCCTGTATCTCGACTCAGAGTCTCTGACAGCTGCGCCTCGACTGGTACCGAGCCTCCACCTCCCGGGAGCGCGCACGCAGGGAGGGACGCGTTCACGCTGAGGCAGGATTGTAAAGGCTGGAACGACTTGTTTGTTTAGTCCACTTCAAAATGCGATTGATCATCACTCCAATCTTGGATATGTAGAGTCGTAATAAAAATATGAAAAAGGGGAAGGAAAATAAATCCGTGCGCTCACATGATGGTTCAAGGAAGTAGCATGAAAACTAAACTTAATTTTCAAGAAGCTAAAACACATTTGAAAACTATCTAAGTGGCACAATATGCAGACTAGAATAAAATAGAGGACACGATAAAATATGAACACTCGGTTTAGTGGTTTGTGATCCTCCTCTGTCATAAGCAGCACTCACATACAACAGGCTCAGGAAGCTGATAAACAAATTGTTGAACAAGATTAAAGAACTTTTATCTCAAAATTTGCATCGTTTGCATTGAAACAGTGCAGACTCAGCTCTGCTCATATACAGTTGTAGCTGCTCTGCAATCTAGGTATTGTGTGGTGGTAATTTGTGAACCAGCAATAAAAAATAAATAACGTATTTAGTAAATGGACTTAAACAATGAATTATTTAATCTAATTAAAATGCCAACATAGTTCTGTAGATTTATTTTCAAGCATCAGCATCAACAACAGCAAGAATGTGCTACAAGTAATATACATTAATGAAGAAATAACGCTCACCTGTATAAGAAACAAGCAGGTCACCACACAACACGAGCAAAAATTGAAATTATATACATATATTTGTTTATAATTGTCAGTACACATACTGTATAAACACAGACCTTCTCAATGCCACTACAGCCCCTTATGTTTTTAAGAAGCGTCCAACCAGATGATGCTGTCACAAATCTGTAAGGCAGACGCTGGAGGATGTCTCAACGTAGATGTACCCTTGGTATCTTGAATGTGATTTGCCACCTCGTAGGGTCAACACATGGATCCGAGTCTTCTCGGACTGTCTCGTCTGGAATTGGGCCCCACCGAGCACCGTGTCCCTGAGCAGACCTCTGCTCCATAGCTGCACAGGACAGACATAAACTAGGATTGATAGGGTGTCTTTATTGTGTATGTGTGTATGTGTGTGTGTGTGTGGGTGGGTGAGGGAAAGTGATTGTTACAAACCTCAACAGAGATGTGTGCGTTGGGGTACCTCCTGTAGAAGATGGCTCTGAGGTTGAACTCAGGGTTTCTCTCCTGCTTGAACACACGGGTCCTTATGGTGTGGTTCTCACATCGCACTGTGGCGTAAACATCTGAAGCTGTGGATCAGAAGAACACACAAGATGATGGTCTCAAGAAAGATGCAACCAAGCTCCAGCTTCTCACCGATCTAAATGCACACAATCCAGTTTTGTTGGGTGCTTTGACTGTTCTTCTCATGATGCAGGGTGTGATATGGTATGCTGGGTTACCTGTTTCTTTAGGAGGGCAGAGTGCTGAAGCCCCACGGAGATGGATTGTGGTCACTACGGAGGGTTGAGGTAGAAAACACTGGAAGACAGAAGGAGGTGGCAAATCCTCCCTCAGTTCCCTTCATGACAAGAAATAAAACAATGAAAAGTCATTTCAGAGAACAAAGGACTGAACCAGTAATTTGTATTTCAGCCTTAAGAACATAAGTAAACAAATCTGTGTCAATGAACTAATACGAATGAACAATCACTAAGTTTTTGGAGATTCTGCTTGTAGATATGTGTATTATCACTTTTATTTATTCATATATGTACATTTATTTATATATATATATATATATATATATATATATATATATATATATATATATTTATATATATAATTTGACAGGAACACCTGTCACACACCTGAGTTGGACATGGGAATGAGAGAAGAGTCTTAACAAAAAGCGTCCTGTGGCTCCTGGCAGAAAGGTGGTGGGAAGTATAACGTAGCGGCCTGGATCCAGAGTCCCTCTCAGTGTAACACTGCGGGAGTCCATGTAGACGGAGCTGGCCGCTTGCTCCACTACACGCTGCACCCGGCTGCAGCGATTCACCTCCACCTGTGGATGATGAGAATGGATGTTTTACGTTGCTAAAATCATAATCGTGTGCCACTTGTTTCCACGTCACTACTCACCTTTAGCACCTCAAAGCCGATAGGCAGGTTCTCTCCTCCTCCTTCCTTCCTCTGTATCCTTCTGTCCTCCTGCTGCAGACAGATCAGCACCTCTTGCTGTTTGCCTTTTACCTCAAACATAAACTAAACGACACACAGACAGGAAGAAAAAACAAGCTTATGTTTATAATCATTGCTCTCATCCAAAGACGTCCACATCAGGTTTACCTGCGGATTGTGCAGGAAAGTGTCCCTGTGGTTGATACATCCTCCACATCGACTCCTCTTGTCCTCCTGGGCCTCCCAACTTCCACTTTCCTCTTCCTTTGTCAATTTATTTCTCGTCTTGTCTTTCCGACACGTTTCTTCTCTCTGTCCCTTCTGCTGACTCTCTCCAAGTTGGGCCTCCTTCCACTTCCCTTGCTGGTTGGTCCCTCCAGGTTTGATATTGGTTTTACCGAGGCTCAGCGTATGGTCACTCTTGAGGGTAGAAGAGGGAGATGCAGGAGTGCTGGGAGCTGGAGCCCACTCCCCATTGCAGCGCACTTCTCTCCAGTGAGATACTGGCCACAGCAGAGCTCTCTCCACCAGGCGGCACACCACCACATCTGTGAAGTAGCGACAGAAATCTTCGAAATCCATCCTGAGGAAGAAAGAATGAGCAGGAAATTGTTATGTGCATTAAAAAGAGCAGACAACGGGCAACTGTTACCTATTTTTATAATCCAAATAACAACAGCCAATTTACCAGAACTCCCCGACGTCTCGAACAATGAGGCCCATCTTCTCTCTATCTGTGCGAGTCATCTGTTGCCACTGCTGTGACCTGCAGAGGGCGTAAAAGGACGTAAGGATGTAAAAGTGCAGTGCAGAGCTGTGAGTTCCAACACACTGGAAATGACGTGAGAAATGCAAGTGGTGTTAAAACTTCAGGAAAAGTTTATTGGTCTATTTTGGCCATTTTTCTTAATATAAACAGCAGATGTAATTTAGTGAAAATGTCAGATATTGTCCCACCAGGTTCCAGTGGAGTTGTAAAATGTTGTAAAACACACAGACACTGTTAAATGTCAGCAGAGACTTTCCCACATTCCCACAGTACCTGCAAAACACGTGATGCACTGAGCAGTCAGACATGTGGCAGATGACGTCACTACAAAGGGCTCAAAGGGGCCTCACCTCTGGCTCCAGGCACCCGTCCAGTCTGTGGTCCCCCATGGGTTCCTCATGCGTACCATGAAGAGTCTGGGCATCCCACCGGTCTTCAGAAACTTCTCCCCCACCCTCATCTTCCTCACTGCTGTGATTCCATAAGCGTGGCCTCGCACCAGTCCACAGTCCAGCACCGACTCTACCGTCTCCCCCTCCGCTGGCTGAGAAACACAAATGACGTGTATCATATCTCAGTTGCCCTATTTCTTGGATAGTTCTTTAAGTTACAGAGATACTAGGTCCTACCCGTATAGAGCAGGTGATGAGGGCTTTACGTTCATGGGCCTTGGCTAAAGTCTGATAAAAAGTCCTCCTCTGGTCACTGTACAGACTGAGGGCCTCACGATCCAGAGTGAGAGGCTCTGAAACCCCACCAGTGAAGTCAATCAGAGCTTCTGCTGTGTTTCCTCCTTCCAGGGCCTCATAGCAGCCATTTAGCCTAAAAGAATGGTAGACATGCAGCAGTGTGGCTCACTCATGTGTTTTAATAGTTTATGAATGACAATCGGGCACCGATTTTCCAGGCTTGATCAGATATCACCCAGGTTTTTGCCTTGTCACTCACTTGGCGTAGGCCTTCTCCAACAGGGCACTCCAAAACTCTCTAGGAGTGGCTGAACGACAAAACAGCAGCACTCCGTCCCTGTTCACAGGCAGGCGATCGTCAACAACTACATCCATCCATCTGCCAAGGCGCCAGAATCGGAAATGGAAGATGCCTGCGTACAGGTCCGGGCGCTTTGGGTTCCACTCTTGAGCCATATGGTCGGGTATCACCTGGAAGAAGGAGAAGAGGATAACGTGACGAAAGGAAAGGAGGATGGTAAGAAAGTAGGAAAGTGGAAAAAAAGTAAAGGAGGAACAGACACAAATACACAACCTTCTTCCACAGAGATGGCTCAGATGCCAAACAGGAAATGGCGGCCACCATCCAGCAGTTGCCCAGACTGCCTTGGTGTAAGTCACGAGTGCTGATGCCATCAACAAACAAACGAGGGTCTTTACATATCTCCTGGAGGCCAATAATGAGAAAGAGAGATTGAGTTTGTCATAACAACACACATCAAACCTCAGCTGAACTCATTTTTAACAAACAGCAAGCTTACTAATAATGAGTAAGATTGATTTCACCTTCAAGTTCAGTCAGTTATCTTTGTGGTGAAGGGTCTACAATCATTTATAATCGTGAGCCAAGTACTTACCACATTCTCAGTCTAGCAAGGTGGGCACCATGAGGGGGCTGTGCCACCCCTGGCTGCCCCTGGCCCTGCTCCTGGATATCAAATAATGACCACTGAATGGAGTGTTAAAAGTTAAACCAGCTGTGTTGAGCAGGTAGTGCACAGTGAGCTACTAGACAGCTGCCTGCTGCACCTTTACACAGTACTGATGGGAGCTGTGGGTCTGAAAAATCACACAGTGTTCTGTAGAGCTGAAGGGAGCAGCACAGATGGTTGATAAATATCAGCAGGTTCATCACTAGCAGCAACTTTCCCACAGTAATTTGACCTGTTATTTGTTTAAATTATTAATTATTATGGCAGCTTTTCATTCCAGTAATGTGGGATGAACTATGTGATTAATTACTGCAGTGGCTGGCGATGTCACGGTGTTTTTATGAGGCCTGTGAGCTGGTTCTGAGAGTCAGGGCTCTGCTGAGGAGACAGATCGTGTCCGTGCGGACCTGCTGATCTCAGTTTGGACAAAGTCAGGTAACTGTAGAAGTGCTGCTGGACACACACACACACATGCAGTACGGTTACGCATTCAGTGGTCACAACCTCTTCGGATGTAACTCTAGAAAAGACACAAGCGTCTAAAGATGATATTATGTTTATAACAGATGAGCAGATGAGGTCGACTAGATTGTGAACGGCACAGTTATGTCAGCAAATGGGAAGTGAGTTTGGTGTTGTTGTGTGTCAGCAGAGTGAGGTGACAGATGTCACCCTATCATCCAACTCCTGCGTGATACATGCTTTAAATACCTGAATGAAGCATTAGGAACACAATACCATTAACCCTTTCTCTTCACACTGACTCAGCAGGTTGAACGGCAGCATGGAGTTTCACATTGGCCCACATGCTAAATGACCCCCATGAACTAATGACCGCGCTACAAAGATATTTATGAATTTGGAATGAAAATATGGAAAACAGCATTAAAAATTAGGATACTTAGCAGTTTTATGAGTGAAATATTTGGCCATTATCGCTGGACACAAGACTAGAGCTGCTGCACAGTCGATGTGAAGATCTGGAGTATTTTGAAATTTACAGACTTGAACATTGGGTTTTTGTTTGTATTGTTTGTCTTCAGTTGCTAAATAAAGTAAGTTAATTATTTTATTATTATTCAACTTCCTGGTTTTCCAGGATCTGATCTTTCCTAAAGTCAGACAGGACATTTCCTCTCTTTATAAAAAACACACATTAAACATGCAGAGTGATGGTGGAAAAAGTAAGTGAAACACTGTTTTGATAACCGACCTGCACAACGTCCAGGAGGAATTTTTGACCATGCTTCAGCTCAGACATATTCTCAGCACATCCAGTGTGAACAGCATGTCCATTGGATTGAGGCCTGAGCTCTGACTGGTGGTTCTGTAGTAGATTCACGTTGAGGTTTAGGGTCATGCTGCATCGCCCAGCTTCTTCTCAGCTTCAGCTTGTGGACAGCCACCCTGCCATTGTACTGTGAGATACCTCGATAAGCTCCAGAGGCAGCGAAGCAGCTACAAATCACGATGAGTTTTGGGGATGATGTTTTCATGTGTGTACACGGTTCTTTTTTTACAACATACACAGTGCTGCAAACAATTCAACTTTAGTTTCATCAACCCGAGTCAGAGCCCAGACCTTAATCCAATGACAGTAAGAGTAATTAAAACCAGACTTCCTAAATACATGAGCTGAAGCATTTCTTTGAAGAATGGTCCTGGACATTGTGCAGGTCTAATCCACAGCAATCCGTAAACTAATATGTAAAAAAAATAATAAATAATAATAACAAAATGCTTGAGCTTGATTTCTTTTGTGATCTATCATGAATTTGTTCTAAAATAAAACTTCTATTCTTGACGTTATAATAATACTTTGTTTGGATAATCTATTCTATTACAAGTCCTTGCCTATAAACATTTGCTGTCCATTATATAATTTGATCTTGACTTCAACCTCTCATTTCACTGCTTTTATTTTAGTGTATTACTCCACCATTAGAGGCCATAAACACCTATACTTACACACAGCTACAGCCATCAACACTGAGCTAAAAACACTTGTGCTATTTAAATTGGCTGCTGCTTTTTCTAAACTCAACTGTGCTGTAAACACTCACACACACTAATATAGCAGTCTATCGGTAGCCCGGCCCGATAGACTGCTCCCTGTGGACTTTTCACTCCCTGACTACTCTCCTATAATAGAAAGTGCTTTAATCCCCCCAATCTGATGGAAGTGAGGCACACTGAGCTCGATTTACATGTAGTAGGAGTGGAGATATATTTATAAAATAAGTCCTAGAAGTTGTTTGAACTGTTTAAATGAGCATAAATGTGTAAAGGAACAATCTACTCATCCAGTACAGGGACTTTTCTGCCCATGACACATTCAGATCAACACTTGAGGCACCGCTCACCCCACATCCACTCACCCTCGGCCTCTTCCAGGTCAGTCCTGGAGGAGGCTCCCTCTTGTAGAACAGGGACTGGGCAGATGGGGGGAACAGGGGATCCTTGAAGAGCGTGCCTCTGCGCAGGCAGTACCGCCTCAGCTTGTGAAAGCTCTGACCCTGGAAGTCACTGACTCTCTCCAGCATTTTACTTTTGACAGGGGACGTCTGTGGAAGGAAAACAGAGGGATGACTTGTAATCAAAAATGGAGGATGTACAGTGTAGTTGAAGTCAAATATCAAAACAGCCTCTCCTCAACACTGAACATCTGTGTTTCTTATGATTTCATTAGTTTAGTTGGTTAATGGTGCAATATAATGTGTAATTACTCAAGTACAAAGTAAAGGTACTTTCAATTCAGAGCACATCTACAATTTACAATATATTATTGAAATTCAGTGGGAAATATTGATCAAGCAATAAGCGGTGGAGATGAAAAACACAGACATAGAGAGCATATAGTGTTAACTTCTGGGTTGTGCATTTTTTAAACAGCAGCAGAAGCTGCAGATCCTGCAGAGCTGTAAGGGTCAGGGCCGCTAAGGTAATGATACCGTTTTAGTCATTAGTGATATGAACTGGTGTGCATTGGTGTGTGAAGCGAATTCTGTGTCATTGATAGTACGCAAGGCTCTGTGTGTGTGTGTGTGTGTGTGTGTGGGTCTATAACAGGGTCAAGTCTCAGAGCCTTGCTGTGCACAGGGGAAACACAGAGATGAAACCTTGAGGTGTTTAAGACTGCAGATACCGAACAAGTCAAAATTATTAATTATCAAATTATGATTTGTTTTTTCTAATCAGCTTTATGCAGAGACACTCACAAAAAGCTGTGAAATAATACTTCAGTATAGAAATACTCTGTTACAAGTTAAAGTCCTGCATTTAAAATGTGAATCACGTGCAAATTTAAAGTACCAAAAGTCAATATACACACAAAATCACTCATTTTGGGTCTGTGGGTCTTAATTATTTTAACTGGAAAATAAAAAAAGGCTCTTCCTCTGTCCTAGTTCAATATTTTGTATAAGTAACCTAAATCTGCAAAACCAATTAATGAATAATAACATATTGTACAGTGACGGAATAAGTATTGATATATTAATAATAAATACAGCGTACAAATACTCCCAAGTAAAAAAAAAAAACTAAATGTACTTAACTTTGCAAAACTACATATCAAATACGATAACGTCTTTGTGCAGCAGGTATTGTAGCTTTAGGAAAGTACCTCAAAACTGTGCAGTTCTAAGTACAGTGTTTAAGTTAATGCACATATTCACATTTACTATCTTCTGAATTCCAGTGGATCAGTATTAATACAAAATAAACATTACTCTAATGTTTGCTAAAGTTGCTTTAAGTATTTTAAACTCTTCAACCTGAAAATGATGACGGATGTTTTTGCTTTTTTATCATTGATGTTTGTGGAGAAGTAGGTTTAGTTTGGTTCCATTTCAGCAAACATATTTAGGTTACATAATGTCACCAGCGCTCGTATGTATCAGGTTTGTACAACTCCACCTGCTCAGTTTACAGCAGCAGTGAGTGCAACACATTCAAATCATCCTTTTAATAAGCATTTTAGATCTAAAACCTTTTGACAGCAGGCGAAAGGTTTTGTTGTCCAGTGTATTTAAAAGCCTGTCATGAGTCTGTGCCTCTGTTTATTGCCTGTTGTGTTTTCAGCGCTGGGGCTAAGTTGAGCCATGTGTTTACATTTTTTGATAAAGCAGTTCATCGTTCAATTATTTTGAGCCGCATGAGTGCAAAAGACGTCAGTCGTAGATAAACGTTAGTGATAAATCAAAGGAGAAGATAAAGTCTTTTACCTGTATTTTACCTTTCAGACAGGCCAGAGGCTTTTTCAGATGATTCCTTGAGTCCAGACAGTGGATCGAGGATCATGCCCTCCTTTGGTCATTTAGAAAATCCTTTAGGGAATCCTAATTTGTTAGAGATAACCATCACGACAGTTAAGTGGCCTGTGACCGCTGGTTTTTCCGTCTCTTCTTGGGCTCTGAGTCTGCTGCTAAAATTCAAATGGCTCAGCACTTTTCCATTTTCTATCACATACTCATCTAACATTAGTTTTGATAGAGTTAGAAGAGAAAACTAATGACACTGTAACAAATAAAACGCAAAAATAAAAACGTAAGCCTATAATAATGACAATAAGAGCTATTCTGGCAGCTCTGGCTGTGAGAGCCTCAAGCTTCCCGACAACATCCCTTATGTGTCTGTGTGTGTGTGTGTGTAGTAGCCTCTAGAGTTGTTGTGTGTGTCCATAGAGCTGTGACATGGGGAAGGGTGACACTAATAGAGCTGAGTGCCTGTGTAACTCTATCTCCCTCCATATAGACAATAGACAGACACTCGCACCAAATGACATAACACAGTTATAGCTCTGAACATCCTCACAACAGTTAAATATTACATTTACTGCATTTATTGCTGCGCTTCAGACACTTAAGATCATCTTCTGTGCAGTAAACTGTTGCTGGAGAACATGAAAATATGTGTTTTCTAGAAGTGTGTGTGTATATCTGTACATATCACTTACTGGTGCTTCTGCTCATCTGTTTAGTGACTGTGTGCATTCTGTCTTCTCTTCCTCTTCCTCGTACCTCAACACTTTTGTCTTCTCTCCTCATTTTAGCATGGCCTACGACTCCCTCTCGTCACCTTTTCTCTGTCTTGTGTTTTCTGTGTCTTCTCCTCTTCTCCTCTCTATCTTCTCCCTCACAGACTCCTGGAGTATCTGTTGCTGTTGAATGTGTCTCCCCTGACACCTGAGAAACCAAGAGGCCAGCACCTTCTATTTTAACTACTTCACTGCCAAATATGAAGTCAGGAACTCATATAGAGGGAAAGATGCAACACGTAAAATATGTTGACATGTAATGAAAGTAAAAAGCAATGTGACCATCATATATATGTAAAATATAAAGTATGTGTCAGTAGCAACAATGGCCATATTTTCATGTTGCTGGACTTTTTTCTTCTGCTCCTACGAGTTGCTACACATGTATCTGATAATGCAATAATTTTTTTTTTAAAATCAAATTAAGATGTTCATGTAAAAGAACACTTTTGTATGCTTTTTATTTCATTCCCCCTGATAAACAATGATTAGCAATTTGTGATTTGTGACAGTAAATTTACCCACAAAACTAAAACTGAATATGAATACTTGAATACTTAAAAACTGAATACTTGATTATAGCTGTAACTGATACTTTTATACCATATAAATGAATAGTAATATATAACGTAGCAATAGTTTCACAAGTGTTTTAAAGAATGAACATCAAATCTAAAAATATAAACATTAAATGGGCATTTTCTATAGTGTATATATGGCTCTGTATTGTACTGTATACTTAAAAACAAGTATTTCTGATACCTGTCAGCATATACATGTACAAATGCTTATGTATTAACAAAAATCAGATACATTATACAAAATATACAAAGAAAACAAGACAACAAAGAAATGGAGATAAAAAAGATGAATTATGAACATGGTTTCAAACAAGTGGCAGCTTTAAAAGTGATGACTTTTAATAAAAAAACTAAAGATGGAAGTGAAACACTTTCTGTTTTTAGAAATAGTGAGTTTGTGTTTTCTGCTATCGACACATCTTTCGTGAAACGAAAAGATCGGGCATCGACTGGTCGAGTCTAGGGGATAAACCACGCATGCGTACTCGCGCGTCACCGTCAAATATGTCGATGTGGCTCCTGTGAAATTAAACTTCAAACTTTAGGGCGACTGTAGGTTTACAAGAGCAAACTTTGACCATGAACGTTTTTATTTTGGCTTTTTTGGGTGCTTGCAGTTTAGTGATAGCAGACGAAGACGATAGACTGCCAAATAAATGCGAAGGTAGGCGGAGAAAGTGATGCTAGCTGTTACAGAAGATGCTAATATACTAGTGACAAGTTTACAGGAGCAGAAAAGTTATGGTGTTTGTTTAGAGTCATAATATTTGACATGCAGAAAGATAAATAAAAAAGAGAAAATACTTCTGACAGGTTTTGTTTTCCTTGTCTGTCAGTGTGTAAGTTCCTGACTATGGAGCTGCAGGAGGCTCTGGAGAAAAGTAGTCGCTCCAAAGAAGTCCTGGAGCTCGGAGAGGTGCTGGACACAGGGAAGAGGAGAAGGAAAATCAAGTACAACACCTCGTAAGTGAGCTCTGTCCCAGCGGGATATCTCTTTAAAATCAGCTGAGGTGTCTCATTCGTGTGTGTGTTTCTGTGAGACTGTGCTTTTAAACCTGTGGTTTGATTTATTTCAGGGAAACCCGGCTGACTGAGGCCATAGAGGACATATGTGAGCGCATCCTGCAGTATAATGTTCATGCAGAGAGACCAGGCAGCCTCCGATACGCCAAGGTACAGCTAGTCTGCCACTACCGGTTATTTGATCATGTGTGAACAATAATAGTGACCAGATTTGATCAAGTTCTTAAGACTAAAAGCAGAGATTGACCCAGAAACACATAAACATCTGTGAATTGTGAAACTTTTTCTAATGATTTGTAAACAATAACTTAAATTTGTGCAGTGGCCTGACAGCATATTGTTCTGTGCGCACTGCAGGGTGCCAGTCAGACCCTAACCACTCTGAAAAACCTGGTCCACAAAGGCGTTAAGGTGGATCTGGGAATGCCGTATGAGCTGTGGGACGAACCCTCGGTGGAGGTGTCTGACATGAAAAGACAGGTAGGGTTGTGTAAAGGTTTTAACACAATCATATTTTTTCCTGTGTTTTTAATTTATAATGATATATTAAACATTTAATGTGTTTTAATTAGAACTACTAGAATCCAGTAAAAATCTTGTGTTACATAGGATTAAACAAATATGTGGTAATGTACCTACAACGTTTGTTTTCCTCAGTGTGAGACGATGCTAGAGCAGTATGAGGACGTGGTGGAGGACTGGTACTTCCATCATCAGGACCAGCGGCTGGAGAACTTCCTCTGTGAAAACCACGTCCTCCAGACTTCAGATCGAGGTAACCCACACTGTAGCTAGATTCAAATGTCACATAGTTTACTGGAACAACTTTCTTAGCTTGACTGAAATGTTTCGTCCTGATTGGCTTTAACATCAATCGCTAGTATCGTTATTGTGAGAAGCATTATTTATAGTTGAAGTAATTGTTATTAAAGGTGTTTCAAATATAGCATGAACTCTGTGACCCACAGACAATGTAAATATACCTTTTTATGTAAATTCTAGTCCTTCAGCAGTAAACAAACTGTGCTGCTGAAACCTGCCTCTCCTCATGTTGTTTTTCCATCTCCCTTCCTCAGAATGTCTCAAGGAGGTGTGGAAAGGAGACACGGGGACTAAAGGAGGAGATAAGGAGGAGTCGGCGAGGAACGACGGTGCAGAGCAAGAGGGAGCAAATGACAGTGAGAAGAAGGAGGAAGAGCCAACGACACACGATGCTGGAGAGCTTTGAAAATAAGGTTTTCAAACTGGGAAATGCAGAAGACAACACAAAACCTCACTTTTAGATTGTGGTGGTGGACAGAAGAAAGAATATTTTAAAAACACGTTTACAGTCTTTTTTGTGGCAGAAAGCATTTTTCTGTTAACATGACTTGTGGTGCCAAATTTCGCTATAACTTGCATTAAGCCCTGAGAAGGTGCAAGATGATACTTTATACAGTTTAGTTAGAATCCTGTTGCACATTTATTTACAT
Organism: Anabas testudineus; assembly: GCF_900324465.2. Classification (NCBI taxonomy): domain Eukaryota; kingdom Metazoa; phylum Chordata; class Actinopteri; order Anabantiformes; family Anabantidae; genus Anabas; species Anabas testudineus. The sequence goes on along the minus strand of NC_046627.1, from coordinate 17,911,951 downwards.
GGTTTCACCCTTTTAAAAACTGTTGCACCTTTTTAAACACTCATCTGTTTGGATCAAGGTTTGATACCTTCACTCTGAATAAGACTTTTCCAGTGTTACTTTGTGTGTGTACGCTGTTACAAATCTACTTTTTTTACATTATGTGGTACAAGTGAATGTTTGTTGTATCCCAAACTGCAATATGTAAGTTTTTTCATGTTGAATAAAATACTTTTTATAACAATATTGTTATTGTGAGTAGTAAATGTTATAATTTATTTTTAAACTGGTAGAGAGCAGGGATGTTGTAGATTTCTAATTAAGGAGGATTCCTCTCAGGTGTGGCCTTAGAGCAGTTTTAAATGCAACACCACAATGTCTGCTGCAGATGTTATTCTGTCTTTGTATATTCTGTTAGAATTAGTCACAGTTAATTGCTACAAATGAACAATAACTGCAGCCGGCGGTCGAGAAGTCAAAACCTTTGTGGTGAGATACCACGAGTACAGCATCGAGTCTACAAACGGGGAGTACGTCATCACAGCATCTCTGAGTGACTGTGGGAGTCAAGTGATGGTTGATGAGCCTCTCGATGACGAGTGTCAAGAGCAGAACAAGCGAATGTTGATTTTTAAAAAATGAGTTTGGAGAGCCAGAAAACCACAGTTACTACATGCTGCCATCTAGTGTGTCTTTCTGTTAGTGCTTTGCTTTTATGTTTGCTGTAGCTTACACACACTGATGTATTCAAAAACAACACTTATAGAGAGACGAATTGACATCCTGCAAATCGAGAGCAAAATTTGAGAGCGAGTCATAGAAGTGAAAGTGAGCTAGTGGAGAAAAAAGTGAAACTGATGCAAGATTAGGCTTTTTGTTAAGAGCGACACTGTACAGTTCAGCTCCAGCAGAAGATGTGTAGAGACAGGCGGGCTGGACATTTAAATAGTGGAGGTGTGAGGTAATCAGAGGGTGGAGGACTGTTTTTTTTAGACGTTAAGAATAAACAAGGGTCTAAACTTTGTATAGTGATGGATCATTTCGAAGTTTAGAATTTGGAATACTGACTGTACTGACGGTAACCTCTGCAGACACAGTCTGGCTGCTTTTATTATTCTCAGATAATCATAGCCAGCAGGGCCGTGTTTCATTTCATTATTTTTTTATTCTGCAGGAGAAACACAGTGCGCAGCAGAGCTCTGAAGCCAACCTGGAGTCCTGTGATCTCCGTCCAGTCCCCTCAACCTTGACTTTCACCGACTTGCGTGAGCTGGTTTAATGTTTAAGTTGTTTCTTTGACTTTAAGAACAATAGATTTGTCTTATCGCCACTAAAACAATAATACAATCAAGTCTTTTGGTTATTTTCCCATATAATTGCTCACAAACATTAGTAAAGATTCTTTTCAGATGACTGGAGCAGTGAGAGAAGGTCATCTGTTTACTTCCTGGGTGAAATGGTCAACATTGAAGCCTTTGTAGGTCATCATCATCATCATCATCTGCCTCTTCGTCTGTATGTCGACAGCTGTGTGGCTACTCTGAGCTCTGACGTAGCCCCTTACCCCAGACACCCTTTCATAGACCACCAGGGGTGAGTCCTGTGTCTTTAATGTCTGCAGCAGTTCCCCCAATTAATTTTCCAAAGCAAAACTACTTCCTTTGAACTCACTTTGGCCGGAAATATATCAGTTCCTGTGTCCGATGATTATAAAAGGTGCCCACATTACTGATGTAATAATAATTCTGAGGACAGAAGTTAACTCTGTGCTTTGCAGATGTTTTACAGACTCTAAGCTGAACAGCTCACGCTCTCGCCTCCTCCACATCCAACTCGCACCTTTTCTGTTCCACCAGGACCGCAGACACACTTTCAGCACTGAAGCTGCACATTTCTTGTCCTTTTAACTACATTTTGTGAAGATTAGCAAACACTGGTCTACATATCATGCTGTACTGTCTCATGTAGATCTATATAACATATTAGCTGGAAGAACCAGTTTCAAACAGGGACCCAGAGAAAAAGGCCTGTTCTTCCAGGAGTGGGAGGTTTGGCTTCTCATAACTCGTGTTTTATTGCTCATGTCTTTTCCCTTTATTTATTCTCCAGAACTCATGGGGTATTAATATATCACCACTAATATATTTAAATGATGATGATGACTGTGTCTGTGAAGCTTGGGACGGAGCTGAAGGAACAAAGCACTGCAGCACTGCAAAGTCGAGCCACAAGAGAGCGCAGAGGAGCAAAACAAAGCTCAGACCAAACTGTATTTACTCCAACACACCTGCTTTATGTGCATTGTTGAATGAATCTGAATGAAAGTCAACTGAAACTTGTGTTCTGATTAAATCGATTTTACCTTTCTGCTCCTGCAGAGCTGCACAGGGAAACCACTTTGCATCACTTGTTTTATGTACAGAGACCTGACACGGTTCTACTCTTTATAATAAATAAAAAAATTTGTGTTTTACATACTTTGTAACCACAATTTAAACATATCAAGGTGCTGGAGAGGCAAACAAAATTAGACTTTTAAAGTTAAAGCAAGTAAGGTCCAAGAGTGTGAAACGTTGTTTAAATTCACTTTTTTGTGTCTGTTTTTTTCAGGATTTCTTACAGTGAAGAGAAATAAGTCTAAATGAGTGCTTGTGTACTGATGTTTACATGTTGCTGGAGCTTTTGAACCTGCAGATGTTCTTTCTACATTTTATTTTATGAAACTCCACTATTTGAAATATTTTGTACCGGATATATATCTCCAAACACAAAACTCAGCCACCCGCCGTTTCCTCAACGCAGTAGTTAATGTATTTTTTGGACTTCTGGATTTTAAACAGTGATATCCATGGTTCCATCTTCAGGTCTCTCTGCAGATGTTCACCTCAGTCAGAGACTTCATCTTTGTTGTTTGCTTGATGCCACTGTTACCGTTAGTCTCAGGACTCATTAAAATCCTGCTTTGATTATTTGAGCTTTTAATTCATTTGTAAAGGTGGATTATGAACATAAACAAACAGAAGGTTGATCCTCATTCTAAAACTAGAATTGAATTTGCATGTATTGTGTCACAAAAAAAAACATGTTAGATTGTGGCTAAGTGCTTTGTTTTTTTTGATCTATATTCAATATACAACTTAGAACAAGATTAGAGATAAAGCAGCGAAAGGTTCACATGCTACAAAGGTCCCAGAGCATCTCAGCCCACATGGAATTTCTGGATTTCTAGCAGTTTCTCTCCTTTGAGGACAAATCATTGTTAAAACAATTGTATTCTGATCTCTTCTCTTGATAATTGATCCCTGAACACAGAAGGTTAAGTTGTGATTTATTGTTGAGTTTTCGTCTGCTCCCTATCTTCATCCAGAACCTGTCAACACTCACGCCAGAGACAGCGTGAGGGAAACGTGGAAAAACAAAAACATTGCATTTGGATTCATGGCAACCAGGATAATTTTCTGCTGCTATTTGTGCCAACAATGTTTTAGAGCCAAAGCACTTAGTGAATATTATTAATTTATTTTAAAAGACATTTTTCTTGTTACATGAAAACAAAAAACAGGTTGTTGTAATTACCGGAGAAGATACAATTTTTAAGAATTGTGATGAGATAATTATTTGGGCTTTGGTCTTGGCTTTTGCTTTACAGCTGTTATTTTTAAAACACATTTAAACACATAAGATTTGCAAGCTGCTTATCTAACTCTAAACTCACACACTCAATTGCGATAAAGCTGAATCTAATCTAATGTACACAACAGTGTCGTCTGCATACGCTCGCACTGCTGTAATAAACCATATAAACAGTAACTCTGTCTAATGGGAGGCGGTGATGTTACTACACTAACCAGCCGCTCCTCTCTTTAAAAAGGCATTAATATACATCTAGATAAATGTGCTCTTAACATTTAAAAACAAGGTTAACACAAGGTAACTTTTTTCAACTCACAATCTCAGTTCTTCATCATTTTCCATATATTTTCATTAAACAGGTGCTCATTACATTTAGTCTTGGACATTTTCTGGACCTTTGCACTAAAGCTTTATCTTAAAGACTTAATTGTACTTGCAAATGTGTTAAAAATGTCCTAAGATAGCACTTTATCACATTTTTGGCACCAAAACAAGCAATTAAAAGGAAATGTGTTGGCGTTTTTTGCTATAACCAAAAGAACAGTGTCCTATTGTAGTATTTCAACTGTTAAGAAAAGTCTAGTCCATCAAATGAGACACTTATGTATTGTGAAATCACCCCCTATTCTGTCACAGTGGCTTAAAGTTTAATTTTATAATTATACCTCTGTGATGTTTTGTTTATATGATTTTAGTCTCTTAGCAGACTTTTAGCTGCAGGGTGCAACACTTGGCAGAGCAAAGCACCTGTCATGGAACACCTAAAGTGTTTTATTAAGCATTTTCTTGCCTCGTTTTAGGGATGATTTCTGTTATCAGTTCGTATTTGTGTTCTTCAAATCATTCGTTAAATTGTACCATTTTACCTCCACCTCTGTCTCAACTGGCTAAAACCTCTAGCGTCTTTGTGTTTATGCATGCCAAAGTGCAACACTGAAGCACAAACGTGCTGTTTCACCCCTCAATTTTCTTTATTGTGTTTGTCCTGCGTCCAAGGATAGCATTTCTTAAGTGCATTGTAACTACTTGAAGCACACACACGTACTGAAACACACACATACACTCAGCACAGCACACCTGGGGAAACATTCCTCGAGGGAAGTCATCAATCAGTTTTATGGCTTTCTCTGGGAAAGTTTCCTCCTCTCCAATCAAGCGTCTTCCCTCCCTCTACCCTCCACCTCGATTCTTTCTTGTATTTCCATCTGCATCGGTTTTGCTTCACATCTGAGAACAATCGACCGCAGCCAATTAACTTCAACCATTTTTCCTATTCCACTGAGGGATAATTGGAGCAAAGTGGAGGGTGAGAGCTTTGCCCGGCTGATACGAGATAAGACTACTGCAACTGGCTTCTTTCCTCCCCATTCTCAATTTTCCCGCCATTGATAATAAACCTATAGGTGGAGAAACTGTACAGTGTAGAAAATAAAAAATTAAATAAAAGTCCCATTAAGTTATGAAATAAAACTAATAAACAATAAAATAGAATACAAACAAAGCACTTGTCATTTATGCAAATCAACCTGTTTTAAGGAAATTTATAGATTTAGTATTTTTTCTCTTAACAACAAACAACAAATACAGTAAAACTATCTCTTTTTAGACAAATTACACTCAGTGTGTGATGGAAAAATCTTTTCACTGTGCTTAAAGGCCTGAAAACCTTTTTTTTCCTCTTGTCTTCTTTGATTAGTGACAGGACATGAACATATTATTTTGTATAAAATTAAGAGCACTATCCTTATTTATAAATGCAACTTAAAGTCTTTTTATTTTATTTGTTTTTATTAAATGAAAATTATTTGGCTATTTTAGCCAGACACTTTAAGTAACTGTAAATACCGTGTAGTATTATCAACAGACTGTGTTTAAGTATTAACATTTAAAAGTACCTTAACAGGTGCTTATTATTTTTAGGGGACAATTAATATGAAAGCTGCAGCTGATCAACACAGAGTTAGTTTGATCCTGCTGTGTAGTTTAACACATGACTGTGTGGACAAAATCAGATTTTAAGAAAACTTCAGTAAAAAATGAAATTACCACAAAGTAAATATTACATTAAATATAAATAGTAAATGTTCCAGCTCCTACAACCTGGGTGGAAATGTAATAATTAAAGAATTACACATGAACTATGTATTAACTGAGTTTTAAAAGTCCACAGTGTAGAAGAAGTTTTACAAGAGCACTCTTTTGGTTCATTTTAAGTGACAGTAGCTGTCATAAAATGTCTGGATTAACAGGTGTAACGCTGACCTCTCAAACTTGAGTACAAGCATCTACTCAAATGAAGAGCAGCTAAACTAAAAACAGTGTAATTAACTGCATTAATTTCATGTCACGTTAGGAACCACTTGTTCTTTTCTGCTCAGTCAAAATCTAAACCACAATAAAAAAAAAAAAAAAAGAAAAAAGAAAAACCTCAAGGTTTTATGTAATTGATGATGATGCAACTAACTTTTAATCTTTATGTCTAAACCGTCAAATAAATTCCTTCATCTCTCATTCAGACATTCAGTTAAAAGACTCACTGGCACATGTAACCTATTATTTTCTCACTGATGGACAAATGCTGAAATAGATTAAATGAGGCTCGCGTAACACGGCGCACTGGACAACAAATCGTTAGAAATATTTACAATGTGAATTAAATAAAACATTTACCATCGGACTCGGCTGAGGACTGAACAACGTCCTCGCTTGAGTTGGAGCCATGTGAGACAGTTTGGCAGCGGCGCAGCCGTGCGTCAAGCAGGATGTGACTCCCCTCAAGCGGGGAGCTCTTGGCTCAGTTCACACAGTTACTATAAGGAGAGACACCTCCCAGCTGATCACATTAATTTGCCTCACCACCACCTCCTCACCTCCTCCTCCTCCTCCTCCTCCTCTGGCACCCGCCGCGTTGCCCCCTCTCTGCTGTTGGTTCGTCTTCTGCTCCGCTCATCTGCAGACGAGCTGGAGCTGGATGTCCGGACACTTGCTGCGCTTCTCTCTCATGATCAGGAAGGAGAAGGACGCTCACTGGGACGCACATGGTGAGCTCCTGCGATTCTTCATTGCTTTTTTAAAAAAAATGCTTTTTTGGGGGGGCTGCGTGATGGGGCGTTTGGGAAGTTTCTCCCCTGCTCAAGTCGCGCGTAAAGAGAGGAGCCATTTTTACTGGGCAGAAATCCCCGTTTAAAATGGACATTGAAGTGAATTAGAGGAGTGTTTTTGCCATGTGTTACGTTTTCTAGTCCAAGGAAAAGTTTTTCTTTTTAAATATCAATCAGCTGGACCCTGACACTTTGTGTGTTACTGCTCCACAGCCTATTCTGGGAAATTCGGCGTCACACTTGTTAAATCTTATTTACAAATATATTCTTGCATATTTAAATTTACTTCAATTGCATTAAATTAGGATTTAGCAGGCAAGTAGTCACCGTTGTTGTTTTATTAACAGTTTCCCTATTATTTATTTACAGTGATGGATTAACCCAAACTTCACATATGTATTAAAAAAGAAAAAGATCCCCTTTAATGCTGTTGAATTTAATAACTTGTGTCACAGGTGGATTGTGAAAAAGTCGTCACACATGTCACACATGTTGTGATAAAAGTCATAAAGAGCATATGTTTATAAAAACACGGAATTTTAATTGGAAGAACTGGACTTTATTGCAAAACACCTGCGAGTAATAAGCCCATCGATATTTTTTCAAATCCTGAATTAAGTACTAATTCAGTAGTAAATATTATTGTTTCTCTCTGGAAGATAAAGTTAATTGACTGCAGCCTATTTCTGCTTAACTAGTGCAATTAGCGCTGCAGATTTCTTGTAATCAGGCTCCGGGATTCGTCGTTGGCTTTTGCCAAAGTAATCAAACTAACCATGATAAACATAAAGCTTTAATGAACCGTGGCGTGGGAATCATTCATTACAGCTGCATTAAAAAAATAAGCAGCGCCTGCAACCTGCGTGTGACCGCAGGCTGTTTGTCCTTTAAGGTCCGTCTGTGGTTAATTAGTTTTTCTAAAATCCCTTGTTGCACTTGCATCCGAGAGGAAATAGAAAATGTTTCTGTTAATGGACGGATCAGGTTGCTCCTTTTTATTTTATAGGATGCAAGGGCGTAAATGTGTGTGCAGTCCCAGCCGAGGCCTTTAATGTCGTTGATGGGTTGTTGTGTATTTATTTTTCTAATCTCATAACCGTTTATTATAATAATGAGCTGACAAAAACGATGCGTGCCTCTATTTGTGTGTGTATGTGCACTCATGGGCCCCTGAGTGTCTTCGTTTGGTTCATTATTAACCTGCTGTATGACACCGTGCGGGTTTCACTGACAAGCAATTACAACAGAGGATTTTCTTTTATTTCCATCACGTCTGAGGTTGTCTTTGGCCTCACTGCGACCCAGAATCACAGTGATTTCATTTCCATCTGTTTTTCAATATCAACATGTGAAGCTGCGGAGCCTCTTGCCAACTTGTATGAGGCTGTGAAGGGGGAGAACTTGACAGGAAACTGAAATATCAAGTGGGTGCCATGTGTTTTCTTATTCAAAAAAAAAAAAATGAAGTAAGTGGAGCTCCTGGGTCAATGCAGAGGCAGAGGCACCCTTCTTGTGGAGGTAGAGATAGCCCCTGGAGGCCCTGCACATGCACCAGACTGGCTTTGTTGGAGGTGCAAAAGTGAAGGACAGAGGCCTTTAGCTAAAGATACAAGCAGTGATAATCCATTTTGTGCTGTGCCCCACTAAAATTAGATTATTACAACCTAAAACAGAACTTCTGGAATCTGCTCCGCGTGGAATAACACACACACACACACACACACACACACACACACACACATGGGCTTCGACTGTGCAGGCAGGAATGCAGTTTGGGAATACAGAGCGCATACGTAGCCCCTCTTCTCACCCAGAGCCCCGTGTTGTATTTCTGACTGGCTGAGGACAATTGCAAATTAACAAAGGTGTCAGTGGGGTAACATGCGCCAACAGGTGCCTTGGTTCAGCTTCAAACATGCAGGCTATAAGAGAGGGCTTATATAATTGATCATATTTATTTAAAGGCGCCGTGTCTTGGAGCAGGACTGCAAAGTAGAACCCTGGGAAATCTTCCCAGCGACTATCATCCTGATATAAAACTCTGTAAACTGCACAGCCTTGTGTTTATTAGTACAAACCACAGTTTGAGCTTTTGAAACTTATCAGAAAGTAGCAAAGAAATCCTATCTCGCTCCGCTCGTGGCTGCACAGAGCTGCTGTCCATGACGAGACTTGTTAAAATGTGCGAGACAGGCCAAATCCAGCTCATCTGCTCACCAGATCCGGACCCAGCTTCACACCCAGGCAGGCCCACGGCTCGAAAATGTGAACAGGATAAAGAAAGTTAACAGGTAGCGAGAGTGACATAACCTCCCACACACACAAAAAAAAAAAACCTCCGGAGGTCTCTCCACTTTATTGCAATAAACCGCTGCAGTTCTCATTTCCTGCTGTGTCACAAGAAATGAGTTTTCAATGTCAATTTATGGCTCAGAGCACTTTGCTGGTGTTGGCTCTGTTACTCTCACTTTGTTAGGTTTGTTGCTTTGCAAGTGGCATTAAAATGCAACAGAAGACATGTAGAAGTAAACACAACCTATTACAAACATAAGAAACGGTTAAATAGGAGCAACAAAGCTATAAATATACATAGAATCTCCCCTTTTCATTTGCATCTTCTTTAAACAGGCTCTTATTTCAATTTTACATATATATCCCAACAAATCCACCTCTGTGAATCCCTCAAAACTCGAAAAATATTAGTATTAATAGTAAAATACTAAAGGATGCAAGAGGAAAATGTAGAAAATCTTCTAACAACAGCTTTTATGTTTTTATACCAAACCACAAACGAGCTCCTTTCTCCTTTACTTATACTTTAATTGCACTTCAGCAAAATGAAAAGTGAATAAAGGAGCACTATACTCGCTCGTTGCCCCGTCTTTGAGCACGTACACGAGCGGCGGTCTTCTTGCTCTCTTCTGTTTCGACTGTGCTGTAAACATGCCCCCAGGTTGTCAGCAAGTATTTTTCCAGCCCCTTGCCAGCCAAGCATAGCTGCTTCTAAAGATCACCCGCCGGATATGTTGTTGATCTCATCATCCCACTATTTGGCTGTATAAGCTTTTTCAAATACACACATTGCTGCCAAGTTATTTCGAAACTCCTTTTCTCAAACGTAATGTTTAAAGAATATAATATATAGGCACATTTATATATATATAGGGTGGTTTTGTCATTTAGTTTTCCTGTGGAGAACCAGAAAGTGGATGATTACGTCCTTCGAACATGTACTGAATACTCCTAATGTGCAGTTTTTGTATGTTCTCACTCACTGAGCACATTACAAGGACTGCTGCTCATCTCCAACGTGTTCTTCCGATACCCCGACTGTGTGAATTCATGGAAAGCTGCAGAGAAACGCGAAAGTCTATCCAGTGGGTTACGGTGGAGGTGCCAGACAAATGATCTGGTTTTGGAAGAAGACAGCGTCTGGGCCACAGTAGAAACCTCAGGGGCCTCTCTCAGATGAGAATCCATTTATCATAAGAGGCTGTAATGGGCCCGTGTTTAATTAGTCATGTAATGTGACAAAGACAAGAGCAAGTGCATGTCATGGGAATGTTAAACAACCTCCCCCCTTTCTCTTCTAGCCTCACCCGTCCCAACCCTGTCCCCCTTGCCTGCCTACGCTCACTCGTCATTCCCCATCCAGAGTGAATTCTGTAGTTCAGCGTCAACGACTAGTTTCCTGAATCCTCCAGTAACCTTTACCCTGCTCACAATCCCCTCTGACACCGTCCTCTCTTCTCACACAGCCAAGACACAGACGCCGAATGAAAGCAGAGACCTAATTAATCACTCGATTATCTTATAAGTCTTGCTTTTTGTCAGTGCGTTCAGGTTCCCGTGGGGCATGTCTCGACACGTCAGGAATGGACAGCCGAGGAATTCTGTACCCCAGGAATGTGGCTCTGTGGCAGGAGGGTCACAGTCGAAGCGCTCATCGCTGTAGCACTGCCACAAAAAAACAGAGTCGCCCCACATCCCAAATGCCTGATTCTCCGTTTTTGTCCCCAACCACGTTGAGCTGACCCACTCTTTCACACGTGTTCTCTTTTGAAAGTCAGTAGAGGGGCAGCGTGTCCGACGCAGCTGAGGGAGTGCCACGGCCTCCTCGCAGGCCCCTCGGAGCTGTGTGGTCCCCGAGGGGAGCCTCATATTTCGGTCGTTGGCTAATTGAGTGGGATGACGAGGCTGAAGAGGCTCTCGGCCCCGTCTTCTCCTATGGGTTTGGTTTATGCAGCCCTGCTGACTTTGCTGTCAGTGTCAAACGCTTGTTAGGACGCCATCAATCTTGCAGCAGTTAAGAATATTCCCAGAACAGAATGAAGGGGGCAGGTGATAAATGGACAGGCGGACTCAAGAGCCGAGGGAAAGTTGTCGGAAAACATGCAAGGAAGGTAGTTATAGATGGAAAAATGAAAGTTCGCCTCAAGAATGACCCAAAAGCGAAAGAGGAAATTGTTGAACGTTCTTTCTAAGTGTAAGTGCTTTGAGAGAATGTGCTTCTGGGCTTCATGTGAGTGGTAAAAACAATAAATCACAGGTTCTTGACAAAGTAGATTCATTGTGTATTTGCCAAAATGAATGCTGCAAATCTTGACAGAGAAATAAATAACTCTCATCACCAGTTGTAAGAGCTGTGAAGGGATTTGTTCACACTGTGGACGTACACAAGTCCGTGTTTGTCTTTGCCACGGAAGTGTTCGCGTAAGGGCTCAAGTCGAACACACATTTCACTCTATAAATCATTTGCTACCATCCCAAACGCTAATCTCCAAATCCTCTCCTTCCCTCCCTTCTTTTCTTTCTGTCCAGTTTCTCAGAGCCTCTTTTCTGCTCAGCAACACTTCATGCCGCTCATGCTCAGCCCCCTCACTCGCCTGCAGCGCTGACCAACAATAAAGTGATTTGAAAAGACGAGCCATAAACGTGATGGATGTCGTCCAGCTCAGGGTTTAGCCCCAGCTGTCGGGCATGTTTTTTGTCATCTCAGACAGAACCCGCTAGGTGCGCGCCCTTCTTTACCCGCACTCATCCAGTCGAGTTTTAAGACAAATATGTTCTTAAAGGCTGTCAAGGTCATGGGTTCAAACTAGAGGCCGACGGTACTGTCAAGAATGAAAATTACATTTTTACAGGATGAGATCTTTACTGGCATCTACAGAAAGGTGCAGTTGATGTGATGCATTGAGCTGGTATCACGTGTTTTTATTAAAGACACAGGTGGTCGATCTTAAATTTCCCTCTTTGGCTTCAAATGCATCGTATAAATCAATCAGTTTATGTTTTTTTTATGATTGAGCTTCAAGCGATTTGTCTTAAAAATCTTCTTTTTTTCTTCTACAGGCTCGATGACATGATGTTCCTACCCTTTTCCCCTCCCCCCTCCACCTCTCTCTTCCCCGTTGCCTTATTACTCCTATTCCTCCCTCCGTCCCGCGTCTCGTCTTCCTTTTCCCACACTCCATTGAGCTGGACTTCCCCTCATGACCCCTGCTACCACCTTGATGGACGCCCTCGACACTGCATGTCAGAGTTCATTAATGCTGCCTATGGGGTCCCGGTCAATGCTAGCCACTCAGTCCAAGGACCTGACTATGACACCAACATCACAAGCTTGACAGACCTCCACAATCCTCATAACCTCACCTGCTGGATGGCTCACAGAGGTCCTGACAGTGGGGAATGGTCTCTCACTCTGCCTCTGGGTCGTCGCTTTGAAATCACCTACATAAGTTTGCAGTTCTGCCACCAGGGGGAGCCATCGGAACCCATCGCCATCTCCATCTTCAAGTCGATGGACTACGGGCGCACCTGGAGGCCAATGCAGCACTACTCCAGTGACTGCCTTGGAAACTTTGGGCTGCCCTCACTGACTGTGGCTCAGACCAGGCACCAAGAAACCGAGCCCCTCTGCTCGGACCCCCGCCCCTTGCAAAAGCAGAGGGGTGGAATGGTGCTGGCCTTCTCGACCCTGGATGGAAGACCGTCGTCTCCCGATTTTGATTATAGCCCCACCCTCCAAGACTGGGTGACGGCTACAGACATCCGCGTGGTCTTCAACCAGGTGTCCAAAAACATTAAAGTGGGAAACTCTGATATCAAGGAGGACGCACAAAGGCGAGAAGCGGCAGATGACGACAGAAGAACTGCTCTACCAAGGTGGAGATCAGGCTACAAAGGCCGCACAGGAGCTCAGATGGACAAAATAAACACAGATAATACACTGGCATTTTTTGATAGGGAAACAAAAACCTCAGAGCTCAGAGTGAGGAACAAAGGGGATAAAATGGACAAACCTGGCAGGAGGGCTCATTATAAAGGGTCAGATCAGGACGAAGATGGACACAACGTGACCAGCAAGGAAGGGGGGGATGGAGTTCGCACTGACACGCTTAGTTCTTCGAAGAAAGGAGGGAAGGGCAGAGGGCGCGGCCGCAAAAAGGAGAATCAGTGGCTGCCTTGCCCAAACGGAGGCTGTAATTGGACAGTCGAGGGGCGCAGTAGGAGCAACAAGGGGAGGGAGCTGAGGAAGAGGAGGAACAATAATCTTAACACGAGACAAAGCGCCAGGAATCTGCAGGTCGCTCCCCCTGCTCCTGTTCGATCTCCTCTGGCCCTCTCTGACCTGCAGGTGGGAGGCAGGTGTAAATGTAATGGACACGCCTCCAAGTGTCGGCGTGACGACACAGGCCGAGCGACATGTGTGTGTGAGCATCACACGGCAGGGCCAGACTGTGATGTGTGTGAGGATTTCTACTTCGACAGGCCGTGGCATCGAGCTACGCCCACACACCCAAACCCCTGTGTCGGTGAGTCCTGAAGCTCCAGTGTGTTTAGAAAAACCATTTAGATGCACAGGTGTGATGATACTAACAAATAAAATATAGATCAGAGAGAGGCTGTGCTGACTGATAAACTGAACCTGTGAAACATCACCTGACACTTCCTTTTTATTTCCTTTGTCCAGCCTGTAACTGTAACGGCCACTCGAACAAGTGCCGCTTCAGCATGGAGGTGTTTCTGAACTCTGGCCGAATCAGCGGAGGTGTTTGTCAGAAGTGTCGGCACCACACGGCCGGGCGTCACTGCCAGTACTGTCAGAACGGATACACCCGCAACCACAGCAAAGCGCTGAACCACCGCAAGGCCTGCCAACGTCAGTCACTAGATGTGTGTGTGTGTGTGCGTGTGTGTTTATGTGCATTTGAAACCAGGTTTAAAAAAGAAAGTAGTGCATTGTTTGAAGCTGAATGTGTTTGAACGCTAACTGACACGTTGGATGAGGATCAGGTCTCACTGCAGACCACTTCAAATCAGTTTTCATTTCAACTCCACCTTTAGTTGTGTAAGTTAGATCACTGTCCCACTGGGGAAACCATTGATCCCCACGGTCTGGACTCAATTTTCCTCTTACAGTAACGTCCAGGGAGGTTAAACATCTTAATATTATTAGTAGCTGGAGTCCCAGAAACATGCAGATGATGTCAACATCAAGTTCACAATGATACGAAACAAGAGAATGAGGAGCGTTCTCCGTTTCCATAGGCTCACTGAAGATATTATGAATCCCTTTTTACACATTAACCAGCGACCACCTTCTAACTGAATCCTCCACCGCACAGTCTAACGTCTCATCTCCAATTTATTGATGTAGTATTTCACCATTCAGAGGCCGGTGGTGATATAATCAGTCATTTTCTCCAGTCGGCTTGTTTGGACTCACTGTAAGGACTTGTATAAACACTACTAGACTGTGAACAGAGCTGCAGAAGTGTGGCTTCCTCTCTCTATCTGTCTTCTTTCATTGGGTCTTAGCCTGTGATAAAGTGGTAAATAAAAAGCTTTGCAGTGTAAACCGTACAAATCCAGGTAGCGATCATTATACAGCATCACAACAGCCAGTTCGGAGGGATAAAGAAATGTCTCACTTACCAGGACCACAATAGAAATAAAGAGTTTATGTTTGTAACTCAAGATATGTAGTAAATATTTTGAATTGTGCTCAAAAGACCAAACTATCCTTGCATAATTCAACAGACTGATCTGATATCACAGATTTAATTCAAATTTTCAGTTTTGATTTTGTTTGTCCTCTGATTTAACGTTTGGTGCTGATTGAATCAGAGTTAGCTCGTTAGCTAAATTTATTCCAGTCACAGAATCATTTGTACAAATTAGGAGGTATACTCATCAGAACCTGGATAATTTATAACATAATGAATCTACAAACACATCATAAATGAATCCATATGCACATAATTGAAAAATAAACAAAGCCCAGTTGATTTATAGGGCTCTGTCTGTTAGAAACTATGGTTTGATGGATCTGTTCAGAGGATTTTTAATAAATGTGCAGATGCGTGTCAAACTGTTTATGGAACGGGAAACATGCAGAGATTTTTCATATTAATTTTTGTCATCTTGGCAGCGTGCACTATGCTGGTGCGCTGCCAGTATTATTGTTTGAGCAGTGATTCGTGTTGTCGGTGCCAACACAAACTCCACAGCACACAAAGATATTAACACCTGCAGACGGACAGCTGATGCAGTTTTTTCAGCTGGATGGAGGTCAGAGGGAAGGACATTTTGCGCGTTTGCTCGATTTCCCTCCTCTCGCATCTTCTCCTTACACGTTGCATGGGAGGATATGAGAAACTGTACGGTCGTTTAAGATTCAGTAATTCAGCATGTGTAGGATGATCAGACGTCATCACTTCAGCTGTGAAGCGTTTCAGCATCTTTCATTGTTTTTGTTTTTCACGCTTCAGGTTCATTGGTTCTGCCTCAGCAGCAGACAGCAGATGTTTTTCAGCAAAAACCCCCTGCACACACGCACACACACACACACAGACACACACACGCACACACACACACACCTGTCCAATGCTAACCAGCAGGAGACCAGAAACACAGATGCTAATGTTGACCTGTGTTTGCTGGATTTATTATTGAAGTCAGATTCAATTACGGTGCCCAATCAAGACAGTCAGGAGATCAGCTGAAGTAGAAGTTCATAATAATAATGTGTGTGTGCAGTTTGTCCTGTCAACAGTTTATATCTCTTTATAATGTAGCTCTATTTTTGTGATTTATGGTGTTTTATCTTTATCTTTTGTTGCTTCTATTCCTGCTTCAGACTCTAAGCTATGTGTGCACAAGACATGCGACACGTCTCACATTTTTATTATGTTTTTGTTCTTAGCATGTCAGTGCCATCCCGTGGGAGCAGTGGGTCGCTGGTGTAACCAGACGTCAGGTCAGTGTCTGTGTCGAGAAGGAGTGACGGGCCTCAGGTGTAACCGCTGTGCCCCGGGATACAAACAGGGCAAGTCTCCTCTGCGGCCTTGCATACGTAAGTTTACCAGCAGGACTAATGTTAATTCAGAATCTGAAAAACTGAGGGGAAAAAACTGGAAAACATATCCACCTGCCATACTATCAGAAACATCCAGACTGGCAAACGAACTGACGCTGATCAGGATTTGAGTTTGCAAAAATAAGGGCAGAAGAACTTTAATGCTTGTGTGTTGAAAAACGCTCAATAATCTATCCAAGTAATTTGAGTTTTCTAAATAGAACTAAACCTTTTCCATAAAAGGGGCTTAGAAGGCACAAAGTGATCCAGGTATGAGATCAGAACTTAAAGGCCATTTGGTTTGTTTTGGAAATCAGTGAAAGCTGTGTTGTTATTTATGTTAGGGGCTATTTTTCAACATAGATTACGAGTCTTAACTTAATTAAGAAATGCTTTGGATGCACGTTGCCCTTCTCGTTTAAATCTTTTAATAGTTTGTAGACGGTCTCGACAAAGTGACCTCTTTAGTTTCTCCTTCAACCTCATTTGCTTGTGGCCTGAATGGATTAAACCTCCTATCAAGAGCTGTAATCCTTTATTAAATGGCAGCTCAGTATAAAAGGGGCCGCTGATGTTCGGACTAATTTGGCCCAATTTCCAAGTGTGTCCCCTTTTCATCAACTGTGGACAGTTTCCATAGCAGTGTTAACATGAGCTGACCACTACAGGGAAACCTCATCTCCAGCCGATCAGCGTCAGATCCACTGGATTGTTACTACTCGTATCTCAGCACAGACCCTCGGCCATGAGCGCTAATCCACATGTGCTTCCCCATCTAATCGCACAAGTGCCGACAACTACACAGGCACTGACACCGCGTAAGCTCCAATCAGGTGACATAGGGAGCCCGCAGCGGTGAGCTTCACACCTGTTGCGTGGCTCAAAATGCCCCCGTCTCAGGGATCGCAGTCATAACTCTCTCAGTGAAAGGACTGAGTGAAAGAAAACCTTGTTTGTTTTTACTGCCAGATCATCTCAGGCTATGTATAGCATCTCTTACCCCCACCACCACCTCCCACTGCACCTCATCACACTTAAATGCATGCAGCATTTGGGGTAAACTTAAAGTTAGGCCCCTCTGAAGCTTTAATACTCACTTGGAGCAGCTCAGTAAGTTCACAGAACTAAGTCTCACATGGAGATATGACCAGCCAGAACTAAATCGACCACTTATTAGAAAAGAAAACTAGCTAATATCTAAGAAGTCACTCAGTCTTTACACAGTAAAATGAAGCAGTAGCCAGATTAAATCAGAAGAGTGAATAAAACGCTACAGTACAGTTTCCAACTATTCAAATGACTCACACCCGAAGGTCTTAGCGTAGCAGAGCAGGGAGAGAGGAGAGGACTGGGTGTAGCAGAGTCTACTATGATGCCTAAAGGTTACACTGACGGAGACTAAAAGTGACTGTCTTGTTGTTTGCATTTATAGGTCTGCATTTTTCATTTAGTGTTTTAATTTTGAGGACGCTCTGTGTGTCTTTTTGGTCATTTTAGGATCATTTTTGTGTCTTTGGGATCTTTTTGCATTAGTCTGTGGTCATTTTGCCTCTTTTAACAGCTGTCTTTGACTTTCAAATAAAAAAATATTATGTAATTTCATACAGAGACACAGAGGCTTGTAACAACAACAACAACAACAGAGAATATAATAATATATTTCATAACAGCATATATACTATAATAATTATTTGTAGTGGTTCCTATTTGTATTTAAGTTGCGTTTTTTGCATATTCTTCAGACATTTTTCTTGTTTAAATAATAGTTTTCACTGATATTCTATATTGATTTAATTCATCTTTTTGTGTACGTGCTAATTTTTTTGCATTTTGGCCTTTTTATTATATAAAAACATTGACGTTTGATGCCAAAAGTGTAGTTTTGGTGTCAGTGTTTAAACCATTGGCCTCGAGTTGGTGCAGGGACCGTGAAACACCAACACCCTGCTCTGTTCATGCAGGTGTCCTCATCTGCCTCATTTTGACCTTTCACAGACACTGAACTGTACACACATCCACAATCATACACCACCACCGTCAGGTCTTTTAAAGGTGGGGGGCAGTCAGCTGGGTGGGGGTGTAAGGTGTCACTGTCCCAGTTGTGTCAGAGAGGACAGGACATGGGCTAGAGGGGGGGCTGAGTGTGAGCTTGGTAATATATTACAGCACTGTCACACACACTTTTACAAGAGGCCTGGATAACGTTTGTATAGACGAGCAGGTTGTTCATTTTCCATCCACAACTTCCTGCACACACACACACACACACACACACACACACACACACATTCAGAGAGTGAACTCCACTGGACTCTGTTTAATGTTTGAGACAGAACCATACAACAAGTGATGGTTTGACCTTATTAAATTACCAAATGTAAAGTTTGTGTCTGTGTGTGTTCAAGTGGGCGTCAGAGCGTGTGTTTTTAGCCCATATAAGGACCACGTAGACACACACACACACACACACACACAGTCCACTTGCTTATCGTCTGACAGACGTTCAAGCATAACATGCATAACACACATTACTCCAGCAGGTTGTGCAGGTTCTGCACAGCAGCGTGTCCGTGTGTCTGGTGCTGTCACCTCACTGTTTATGTTTGCAGGTATTCAGGAGGTTGCTCCAACCCCAGTGTACCAACCTCAGTACAGCATAGGTGAGTACAGGAAGTCAGGAGTCATACTGTTTTAATATTTTTATATATTTCAATCTTTAAATCCTGTGACCTCTGATCATGAGATCATGGTCACCACCAGCCTGTTAAAAACTCATCTCAAAATAACCTTGTTCTCATGAGCATCTTTCTTCTGTATTATACTGCTGTAGAGGAGTTGGAGGAAGGCATTACAGGCATTGCCCTCAGCTTAAAAGTAAATGAAAACAAAAGCAGAGACCTGAGAAAATGCACAGTACAATTTTTAAACGAGGCAAATAAAGTGGTGTAATACCAACTAGGCATGTGGGGAACAGGATTTAATCCCCTGATCAGTGTGAGGAAGGCTACAAAGCTGTTTCTAAGGCTCTGGAAGTCCACAGTGAGACACTTGGAAGATAAGGCCCACGTTACATCGAGTGTATCACACCTACAGTGTATTTCACTGTGAATTTCTCTTTCTGCTCCAATGTAATATCATTTGTTGTTATCCTTTTAATCCTGCTGATGTCACTTCATGGATGAAAGTCATGTCATGCCTCTGAAGTCTTGCCACTGCACACGTTTTTGAGCAGAGGGCTCCTTGAACTGAGCTTTTATTCTTCATGGTGATCCAGTAGCTAACCACTCCCTCCTAGTGGCGGCTCGAGGAACGTCCCACCTGCTGTTGCAGCCGAGGGTCATATGTTAGTCACAGGATACAGTGATGACAAATACAAGCAGCCGTATTGTAATTAGGGGAAAAGATATGTGCTGATATGCTTGCTATGAAATAATACCCTCTCATTTGATGCGCTCTCCCTCCCTCTCCTAGCGGAGGAGTGTGTTTCATACTGCCAGCCGTCTCAGGTTAAAGTCAGGATGAACTTGGAGATCTATTGTCTCAAGGACTACGGTTGGTGTCAGTTTTTTCTTTATTGACCTGCTTTAATGTTAATACAATAACATGAAATAAAAAACACGGTTTAGAATAAAAAAATAACAGCAGACAAACTGTGTAGTTATATTTAGTTTCTGTGTTTATCTCAGTGCTGAAGGTGCAGGTGAGAGGGATGGAGCGTTCGGGTCCCTGGTGGCAGTTCTCCATCTCAGTCCAAACTGTCTTCCGTGCCAGGTCCACCTCCCGTGTCCGCAGGGGCCCCCTATCTCTCTGGGTTCCTGACCGTGACCTCAGCTGCGGCTGCCCTGCCCTCCATGTGGGTCGGACTTTCCTCCTGATTGGTGCAGAGGAAGGGGAGCGGGGCTGGGCCCCGGAGGAGAGTCGCCTGGTGGCGGATCGCTCCACTCTGGCCCTCCAGTGGCGGGAACACTGGAGCCCCAAACTCAGGGGCTTCCGGGGTCAGGACAAAAAGGGCCGCTGCCCTCCAAAATCCCCCAGCAACCACAACGACCAGCACCACAGGGAGCACACGAAGCCCCAGTCTGGGTACATCCCCCCTCACCTGCTGACTGAGAAAGACACTGACGCACGCGCTGCGCAAGAGGATGAACGTCCAACGTCAGCGGTGCCGCACACACTCTCACTCACAGACGGTGAGGTCAAATCCACAGAGACGACGCAGACGTCCACGACACCTGCTCTGGTGTGTTCTACTCAAGGTCGCGACTGAATCAAACAACAAGGAGCAAAATTACAGGAAGACTGAGATTTGACTTTCAGCCTCCGTGTTTGTGGCCTTCACAAAGACTCAGAGACGAGAAACTCCTCAACACACACACACACACGTTTTCAAATACTGATCTGAAGTTTTCTCATGTGAAATATCAGCTATGAGAATTTAACAATTTTCTACTAAAGAAACCTTTGAAAATTAAAGTCTAAGTAAACTCTGACTGACAGATTGTATTAATGTTTGAATTGTATTTATTGTTTGACTACTTAATGTCAAAAATACACACACACACAAGCAAAAGTGACATAAAATCTATAGATTTAACACAATTATTTACAGTAAATATTCTACCTCACTTTCCTACACTCAAATGTAACCAAAGCCTATTCAAAAATGTGATATTTCTTTTTTTGTTAAATAAAAATGAGAGTGGCCATATTATATTATTATTTTTTACCTACTACTAAAAGTTTAGCAAATTACTGTTTAATTTGAGTTTTTTGACATTATACTGCTCTGTGGTTGTTGTTTTGTCTTAAATCATATAATTTGTGGCTTTTTTCTATTTATTTCTGTATTTACATTTACTCTCTTTTTCTGTTTTTGCCCTTTTCACTTGCAGAATCAGTTGTTTCACTTATAGAAGGACACACACACACACACACACACACACACACACACACACACACACACACACCCCTTGCATTCACACTGTACAATATTTGGGGAAATTAAGCTTATCTACAATCAGCTCCGTCATTGAACAGCTGACACAGAGACCAAACTAACCTCGGCCTCATTTTCTAACCGTGCAGGAATCCTCACATCGACAGTCGGGGGCCTCGATATGGATCTAAAAAGCATCGGTCCAACTTGTCGTCATGACTTATGTTTCCATTTGGCAGATGTGGCGTCATAGCCCAGGGGAGATGGTGTTGGCTAAGGTGGGGGTTCTTAAGACAGATGGAGGAGCTCCTATTTGTTGAGCAGCCATGTTGTTTTGGCACCGGCTGCGTCAGTGATTGGCCGCGGCGCTGGGTTTGTAGCCTGTGATTCAAAATAAAAAGAGAAAAATAGACTTGCTGACTGACGACAGCTCGGTGCACAAAGAGGACAAGGAAGTGGGGGGCCAGCTCGTTTTTCTACTCTAATGAGGTCCACACGGCCTCAGAAGAATATAGAGCTGAGAGCTTCCAGGGGGCCGAGCATCATACGCAGGAGATTTAGCTTGTCCTGTTATTTCATAGAGTTCACAAAACACAGGAGGACAAAAAGGAGGTTCTTGTGAAAAGACTGCTGTTTATCAGTATGTTTAATTTTCTTCTTAATCCCTTTATGGCCTTTTCTGTGCAATGAAAATAATTAGGACAATACAATCATCAGTACAACATGTAAGACAATTTATTATTCAACCAACAGGAAAAAGTTTGTTTGTGTTCTTTGTGTTGAGTTGTAATTATAATATTTAAATCTACACGTGTAATATATTGTTTTTTCTATTTTTATAACACTTTTGTGAAACCATTTTCAAAATCCTACATATAGAAAATAACAAATAACCAAAGAGATTCTGCAGGAGACAAACTGATAATGAGCAAACTGAATATAATATTGTGAGGACAAAGGTCAGGATTGATTCATTTAATCATCAAAACACTGATTAACTGGACAAAAATGTGAATTTAAAGCAGGATTTCTCACCCATCATAATTTTTTGCCACAGAAAACCCGGTCAGACTCAGAGCTGGAGCCAAGGCCGAGGACTGAACCACTGAAGTGAAGTTAAAACTGACATCTGTACATCCACAAGGCAAAGTTGTGTGTCAGAGGGGAATGGGGGGGGGGGCAAATAGTGTGTCCGTGGTGTTACAGTGGTGTTATGGAGGCCGAGTATCTGCTCGTGTGCGTGCGAGAATGCGAAGCACCTGCTGCGTTGCTGCAGGAAGCACCTGTCAGCAGTTGTCTCCTCGGTGCAGCCTCTGTCGACATGAGGGTTTGATCCTAAAACTCCCCGAACACACACACTTACACAGACACTAACAGACAACTTAAGCCTGCGGCTCGCCCCCTGCCGCAGGGGGAGCACGTTGTCTGCGGCTTTGTTCACGTTAAACCCGACAACACACACACTGAGGTGCTGAGGTGCTGAGGTGCTGCGGGCCTACTGTTTTGGTGCCATATGGAAAATGTGGAACAGCTTCTTCTGCTCTGGCATGGGAGCAGCAGTGTGTGTGTGTGTGTGTGTGTGTGTGTGTGTGTGTGTGTGTGTGTGTGTGTGTGTGTGTGGTATTATGTTTACAACCTGCTGAGGGCACGTTTTACGAGAGGAGACTCCTCCTGCACCGTAGCCAGAGCCAAAGTTCAACTAGACCTCTTGCAAACACACATTCACTCTTATTTTTATCCTCTCATTTCCTTTCTCACTCTCTTTCACTCCCACACACACACACACACACACACACACTTCAAAATTCACTGTACACAGTTCTCTTAGCTTGTACACATCATCCTCACACGCTTCAACCACTTCTTGTTTTAAACTCAAGTTCACAAAATATAAAAACAATCCGCCAGTTTCACCATCACACTGTTTTCAGGACACACACACAAACACAGGCTTCTGTTAACCTGAGAGGCAGAGGGTCAATCCCTGTGATCCGCCAGCCTGCATGCCTTCCATACAGACACGCCGCCGACACAGAAACCCGACTCCCAGCTAGATTAGGACTAATCAAGCATGGCACAGCTCCGGGCAGAAAACCCATCTCACACACACACACACACACACAGCTACAACACAGACGTACTGTAGTATAAACGTGCGTGCACAAGTCAGTCTTTGGTGTTCTGCTATTCCCCACAGTTATGGAGAAAAAGAGTAAAGTCACTGCTGTGAGTAGGTGCTTGCAGCAATATGTGGTCATCATTTCTCAAAAACCTGCTAATTTACACATTTCAACACACACGGCCACAACCAGGAATCTTCTCTATATCGCCACTATAAACATTTGTGTATACAAGAGTCAAAGAACTGGGGGTCTGCGATGAACAATTATGATATAATGACAGAAATGATGAGGATGAAGTGCAGCTATGATAAGATGATGAAAGACATGATTGAATACATGGCTGTAGATTGCACATTGGAAGTTTGATAGCTCATCTGGTCCGGAAAGGGCCTCAGGATTGCCCAGGAGGAACTGGAGAACATGGCTGGGAAGAGGGATGCCTGAACTATCTCGATGAACCGGCTGCCAAATTGTTGCTGATATAGATAATGAGCAGAAAATGGAACATATTGATGTTGAACACTGATGCAAATTCTGCATTATTAGTCCATATGAAGACCACAATAGAGCCAAACTACTCTGATAACTTTCTGTGTGTGTTGTCTGTTTGGTTGAAGGCTTCTTCGTCTCCTCAGCTTCATAAACTTGGAACTTCAGAAACTCAAACATGCTGCTGAAAACAAGGCCGAGCAATAAAAGGAAAACACCTGACAAATGAGGTTCGCAGACGCGACGGTAAGAACTCAGTGGATCAGAGACTGTGGAGCAGGTGCTGTCACACATCCAGGAAGTGACTACTCCTGTAAAAACTTTCCCACCAGCCCCAGGTGTCGACCAGTCGTCTGATCCAGCGTTTGGTCACAAGCGTCTGGGATGTCTCAGACCTTCCTCAGCTTTGTAGTCTGTAGTCTGAACCTCATTCTGTCTTTGTAGTCGTCAAGTGGAACCTTATTTTGGCAGCCACCGTGTTAGAGGGGGTGGGAGATTTATGAGGCACAGGGCAGCAGGGTGATCCCAACTTTTTTTTTTTTTAACTCTTTGAGACTTGTTCTGGATTTTGTTATAGCGTCCTGAAGAAGTCTCCACTGTGCTAGTGCTGGGAGAGCTGGACTGGGGGTCCAGGATTAGCAATCAAAAGACTGAGAAGGGTTGGAGGGGGGTGAAAGGTTGGAGGCAACACACACCCGATCCTCCCAGGTGGTGTGGTTGAAAAAGAGACTTCCATCTGTGCAGTGGATGGGTCGAGCAAGGGACTGTGTGTGTGTGTGTGTGTGTGCTGTACATGTGGCGTACACTTCATGGTGAACTCTGTCTAGTTGGATTTGAACCATAACCGATTGGATTTCAGGCTCGAGCACGTGAACTTTGACCTTTTCACAGCATCTGTGCCCCTGATTTTTCCCTCGATCACATTTCAACTTTACATTTGTAATAACTAATAACAAGGATATTGTTTAATGCTTAGCTCAGTTTTTTAATAAGTATTTTGTGAGATGAACTCACTCTGTGGAGATTGATTTATTGTTATTTTATTTTGTGATTAAATAGCTAAGAATTTTTTACAAAAAAAGTACAAAAAACGCAAGGCTACATCATTTTTGTCTTTCCTTGACAACTACAATGTTAATCATGATGTAGTGGTAACAATATTATGTCTGCAGGTTTTTGAGAATTAATCTACTATGGTACTGAGCTTCTTCTATGGTACGAGGAGGAGAAGAAGCAGAAACAGTAGGCGGAGGGGTTGCCTATGTGTTTTTTTTGTTTTTGTTTTGTAAAGGCCTCTTCTGTGTCATGCTACAGCACCAACTATTTTAATGCTTCACATGTTTATATGACGTAAGAAATAAAAAAACTGTGGAAGCAGCAAAGACACGCTTAAAGTCCATATTTTAAATCAATAAATACCTTTATTGTCTTGTCAGCGCGGATATTTTATCACATACATACACTATTTTAAAGTCGTGCCAGTGGGGACACTGATGGTGGTCTCACATGTGGGTGGTCTCATCCTCAGCATCTGTGTCATGTGGCAGAGCGATCTGGGCCTCAGGGAGGTTGTTGCACTGCAGGTAGCAGAAAACCACTTGGACCTAAAACACAACATGTGCACAGTGTAAAGTGTCGCTGAACCTTTACACTACAAAAAAGTATCTATAATAGAATAATCTGTGGAAAGTAGCTGCTCTATTTACTTATTTACATACATAACCAGTATTTTTAATATTCAATATGCTGACTATTAAATTTAAGGACAATTAAATAGAAATAATACAATACAAGTAAATACACAATTACTTTATTATCTTTTCTTTTTAAACATATATTAGAAAACAGATGTAACTGAGGATATTAGTCTCAGCTCTAATAATATTGCTCTTTTTTGCTTTATACTTGAAATCTATTCCATATTGTGAACACAGCCTCAGTAATAATAAAATAAATAAACATTATCTGCTTACTGTACTTGAAGTGGCTAATGAGACAACAACCCTCTACACACCCAAACCCATTTGGCTGTACAGACAAATCATCTTCACATGGAAAATAACAGATACAGAGTTTTTCAGTTTCATTCAGATGATCAGCTGAAGTGGACACTAATCACCAGGATGACTGATCTGTTGTGAAACCAAATATACATTTTCTATCTTCAGCCTCACCTGCACCACCACCTCCTGGGAGATATCGATAGCGGGGCCGTCTTGGCCCAGCGTGGCCTTAGGAGGGCGTAAGAGGCTTGGACCAAACACTGTGGCCAGGTTGAGTGGAGACATCTTATTCGTGTCCTGTTTCTCAGAGACTCTGGAGAAAATAAATAGGAATAAATGGGGTCAACTCTGTTTTCTTTTTTCGGTGTGTTTATGCTGAATGAGATTCGGGCTGTGTTGTCGTATTCAGACCGTTGGAGGTGGTGCATGAGGTAGAGGAAGGTGTGTCGGTTGGCGTCAGGACAGGACTGCAGCAGGGACAGCATGGAGACCAGCCGAGTGTTGAAGTCCTGGATGTCTGAAGGGGAAACATGCTGAGTAAATAACTAGGGGATCAGTTTGTGAAATGATGTGTGAAACAAGCTGCTCGCCACGATGAAAACACCCTAAATTAAAAAACATGTGTGTGTATGTATTTCTCATGTACAATGTGACCTACATACTTGACTTTAACGTTTACAACTGAGTTAACACCAGTGTAATTCTTCGTTTTTTCCTTCTATAAACACATGTTGTCGTGTGCAGGTGATGTGTCCACGTTACCCAGGGTCCTGGCCAGACTCTGAAACAGCTCAGGGGGAATGAGAGGCTCCGGCAGCTCTCTGAAGTACAGCTTCAGGACACCTGAGACGGCGTTCACCTCTGCACACCTCAGTCTGGTTACCGCTTCACGCAGATCTGAGTAGGGCAAAGAGTGGACGATTATAAGTAGTGTGACTGTATATTGTTTTAATTTTGATACTTCCTTCCTTTCAAACATTTCCTTGTTACCTATACAGGTTATGAGTCATGGGTGTTCTTTCTACAGGGTTTATATAACAACTGGTTTGCATGTGTACAAACACAGCTGCTACTGTCTAAACTTGAAAATAAAAAACAAGTGATGAAATCTTTGAGGTTTGGTTCTTCTTGACCGACCAAAAACACTGAACAAGACTCTGCAGCCATCTGAGTTTGTACAGGGGTTCTTTGGGCTAAATGCTGACAGCAGCATGCTAACATCCTCATAGTGACTTCACTTCCAAGCCGACTTTTCGCACTTTAATGTTAATTTTGATTGTTTGCATGCTAATTTTGCTCATTGGCACTAAAAACATGGTACAGCGTGGGGTGAGGGAATGATGCAGGTATCTGCTCAAAAGCCAAAACATGAGACAAATAAAACCTATATTAGTTTGGTTTATTTTATTTGGGACCAAAGTGGAATTGGATCTTTTGTGTCTGATATCGGTGCAATGTCTAAATGTAAAATTGTTTTTTCCACGTGTGCTTTAATATGATTTTGGACCAGGTGATGCCCCATGTCTCTTTAAGGTGAAGACTGTTTTCAGCTATTTACGAAGATGGAATAATGTGAAACTAAAGGAAAATAGTCTAGACAATCCAGATTGTGGAGACCCAGTGCAAAACATTTGGATAAAGCTTCACACCTGCCACAAATTCGTACATGAAGTAAAAACAAGTGTTTCGTGTCAGGACACAGATTTCTAACACCTGCTGTTACAGGCAGACTCTCATATGAGAGAGTTAACATTCCTGGAAAAAACAAGACGCCGACAGAAAACTGATGTTTCCTTACTGCTGTTGAACGCGGCCTTGAGCGTGCTGATGTCACTGGTGGTTCCTGAAATCCTGTAGATTCCCACCTCGTCCATCCCTCTCCTCTCCACCTCCTCCGCACAGCAGCGCACCACATGGGGAACCAGCACTCCCTCCTGTCTGTCAGAGAATTGAAAGTAATCAGATCAAACCTGCGTCCAATACACCGGCTTGTTTCGTTTCATTTGAGTCTACACTCTTGCCACACTTCTGCTTCTCTTCAGCCCACGCTCCCTCAAAGCGCACCACCTCCCTTCCTGAAAGTAGCGGAGCACGATAGCACGGAAGAGAAACACAACTCTAAAGTGAAGTATTTCAGAGCCAAAGAAGACTTTCAAAAGACTGGCACGGACTTACTGAGCCACTGTTTCAATAGGGACACAGAAGACAGGCTGCTGTTGAGCTGTGGAGCTGGGCGGGTCGGGTGGGTGGGCACTGTACTTGAGGGACAGGGTCAACTCCACCTGGCCAAGATGTAGAGTCTGTCTCTTCCATCGCTTACTCAGGGACTTAGATTCCAACTTGTAAACCCAAAAATATGTAAACGTCAACACAAAATCCTTCAAGATAGTCATTTGTTCCATTGTTGATATAAAAATGGATCAGATTTCTAAATTTTACATGTGATTTTGATGTATTTAAAGTATCTCGCTACCCATAAAGATGCTTTCCCCAGGACGGTGTCATCCTGTCCGTCAGACTGACTCACGCAGAGCAGCCTCATGTTCTGAGCCCCGTCCACCTGGAAAGACAGTTCCTGTTTGAAGGAGGAAGATGCCATTAACACTGAGGCTGACACAGAAACATATAAACAAAAACAGAAGAGAGCACTCGAGCACTTTTTACTACCAATGATCATTTTTAGAGCTGCAGACTTTTTAAATCCTCCAAGTTGGAGCAAAAACTGATCACCATGTCGGATGATGTCTAGACATGCAGAACTCGTTTACTACCCTGAACCAGGAAGCATACTGTGTCAACTCTATAGGACCATAAGATAGATACGTTTAAATATCAGTCATTTGCTTTATAATTTATTCAAAAACACATTCTTTAAATGTACCTGGTCCCAGTGTGGGCTGAGGCTGAGGACTGAAGAGTGCGTCTGGGCCTGTTTGTCGTAAAACTCATAGCCGTCTACTTCCACACAAACATAAACACCTGAAAGACAAAGGAGAGCAACAAATGAAGACCTGCTCATCCAAAACATGCCTCTTTTTGATCAATACTACATTTTAAAAACGTACTGGCCGGTTGCTGCAGGCCATGAGCCGAATGAATGGCCACACTCAGCGTCCCACACAACGACTTCTCGTTCTCTACTGTTGGTACAGACAAAAATATCCAGAAGTTCAGTGGATCTGAGCGTCCTGAACTAAAGTGGAGGTTAAGACTTTACTTCAGACTCTTGTGATAGTTGCTGCTGGTACCAGTGTTGGTGCTGTGAAGCGGCGGCTGCTGGGTCATTCTCAGTTTCACACATGCACTACTGAGGGTGAGCAGGTCTGGGGGGACAGTTTCTACGCCTGACAAGCAACACGAGGAAAACACAGGCACCAATTAGAGCACAATATTTAAAAACTGTGCCTACCTAATTTAAAGTTATTACGTCTACAACTTACTTTCTGTGGTGAGTTTAAAAATGGCTTCTCTCCATTCTTCGAGTTCATACAAAGACGAGAGGAGGAACGAGTGACTCTGTAGCGAGAGAACAGTTATAATTTCCAATTGTCGATGTCTATTACTACAAATATAGTAAGTTAGGGTGTGTGTTTGAGTGTGTGTGTACCTTTCCATTGGGGCTGTGCAGTTCCAGTCTGTACACAGGGGAATGCGTGAACAGCATCAGCTCCATCTGCTCCAGCTTCTTCCTGCTACGAGCAGCCAAGACTGTGCCTCTGGTTCCCTTCTTCACACACAAACACACTTATATTTCACTTATCTGCAAAAAGATTACCAGTCCCAGTTTTCTTTTTTTGTACTTGTGTCCGCTTCACATACTGCTTGTTGCTTTAGCTGCTGTCGGAGGAGATACATCTTGGTTCTTATGGAGTGTAACGTGCGGAGGTGTGTGTCCGACGATCGTTCCTCAACTGCAACCCACCGTAGTCTGAGACCAGCAAGAGGCAGATACCAGCAGAACCTGTACTGGTCCTGCTTCCTGGGAAAAAATGCAAACATCTCATGCTAGTAGAGCATAACTTTTATAATCGAGGACCTGCTGCAAATATAATTTTAACATCATCATATTCATAGTAGTCAGTGAAAGAATGGTCTTTTTCCATTTCATGTGAACTTATCACTCATAATGTTCAATTTAAGCGTGTGCTGTAAACACTTAGGCTACTTTAAGCACAAGTGAGATGCATTCATTTAAAGCATATTTCCCACAAACACTGGTATTCTTGTCTCTAACACTCACCCCCTGGTTGCATGTTTAAATCTGGTGCACAGCAGCAGGTCGGTATAAAGAAAAAGGTGACGCAGGCTTCCTTCCCCTTCGCTCACATCAACCACAAAGCCGTCACGCATCAGCTGACGTCTCTGGAGTAAACACACACACACACACACACACACACACACACACACACACACAGGTGCACTATGTTCTCAGGTGCATTTTGATGCTTCCAGTTACTGTATACTGTAGGTGGTGGGAGTGTGCGTGAGGATGCGTCAAAGGGCACAATACTGTAAACACATTTTCAAAAGACTCACCATGCCGTGACTGAGCGTGACCTCCCGTTTGCACTGTGAACTCTCATTGACACCAGATAGGAAACTGCGAGATAATCTCAGAGCTTCCTGTAGAACTGGGTAATCCCTGTGCTCTGTCGGAGTGGTTTTCAGGAGGTCCTACAATATGATAGACAGGTGCAAAATAACATTTACTTGTGCAGAACCTCAACAAGATCTGGTACTATACAATTAGACTGTTATATTATTGAAAGTATTTAAAGGATGTAAAGGAAAGAATTAAGTTAAATGTTGAGAATTGTCCAGATTTTGTGTTTTTTTTTTTTTTATCATATAACAAGAATAGTATTTATATTTATATTTAATCCATTTATATCTGGCTCACTGAAAACTGGGGCTGTCAAAATGGAAAGCGGAAAGTGATGATGCACACTGAAAAGGTAGGAGACTGAAATAGAATAGATGCCAGGAAAAGAAAATAGATTAACTACTGTTTTCTCACACGCAGCACTAGTGTGGTTTTGGTTACTCTGTCCAAAGGCTTGTAAAGTAGAGCTGTGAAGAGACATGCAGCAGTCAGACAATCAAAGTCAACAAGTTATTTTACATATTATATCTATAAAAATCTAATCTAATTCTGAACATCCACCTTCAAATGTGTATTTGGTCCGAGCTCTATCTGCGCCATTGTTTGACATCATGCTCTGAAAAAGCAAGAGACCAAGTCAGGCTGGTAAGGCAGAGCGTGTGCACAACTTGTTGCACTAGACGCGTAATTATGTATCCGTACAAATTTCAGTGTTTATTACCTCGGCCAGAGTTCGGAAGCGAGGGTCTGACTGTGTGCACTTGCGAACAACTTGAACAGCAGCTTTGTAGTTTTCAATAAAACCGCCATACAAACCAATCTGATTCACCTGTGTGAACAAAAGAAGGGAGAATATATGTCATATCAAAGCTTAAACAATAATTTACACTCATAATGCCATCAATGAATATGACTAGTTCCCAAAAGACAAGTGGCCTTGGAAGCACATTGAAATGTGGAGTAAGATAGTAGACTGAAATGACTCTGCACCTTGGTAAATGGTTTTAGTCCCACCGGTGCTTATTTCTGATTTTAATTTAAAATTTTATCCTAACAAGAACCCCTTTAGTCAAGTGAAAAAAATTAAAATTCTAAAGTTTCAGAATCTAATTGAAACGTTTTGAAGCTGAGAATATATGGCTGTAAATGGCAAAAATAAAATATTTGTCTTAAATGTTTAGAGCATACTGTAGCTTTAGTCTTTGAATTAAATTAGCATTGCACAGACACAACTAAAGAGTACTCCAATCAATATTCAAAGTCTGGATTTTAAATTTAAATATAAGATGATTTCACTTGCGTTTGTGTAGTAGTTAGTGAATTTCATACTTTAAAGATACACGCAGGTGGTGGGTTTTTGTTTATTGACAATTCAATCTCTAAATGTGACTTTTAGACCAACACAACAGTAGAGAAAGACCTGGTTAAGAAAACTGTTGAATTAATATTATGGTATTTGTTTACTTAAAAGTTTTGACACAAGCTCATACTGATCACACAGGAGATAAGAGAAGTTAACAACTGTTGGCCTGACGAGCACTCGCGCAGCAATCAGGGCTGTGGGTTGACTTTGTCAAAGCAGGAAAAACACAGGTGGACTAAATAACTAATGATACAGTAATGTGCAGGCTGACTCTTAGGGATGACTTCACTTTGGAGCAATCATTAATACTAATGTAATATGTTACAGCTGGGGTTCCCCTGCTAAGAAATACTGGTCAGATGAGGAAAAAGTGGTTTTGTTTCATTCAAAACAGAAACTGAAACCTAGGGTAGAAAATGTTATATTCTCTATATAAAACTCAAACATGAAAAGTTGCTTAATGCATAAAATAGAAAAAAAACTAACATTTCTATGTGAGGGAATATCTGTAAACACACAGCTGTTTAGATATCTAACAGAGTGCATGTGATACTGACAAATCAATAGTCCAACCTTTGAGTAACTTAAGTGAAATTAAAGAGGAAAAGTGGATTTTACAGCAGCACCATTTATACATTTTTGTCATTAAAGTTGAGAGCATTAATCTGGAGTTGCGTTTTGTCCAATAATCACTTTTCCATTTTGTCCTGACTGGTGCAGTAAGACGGACCATCAAGACAAATGTTGTAGGAACAGCTCTGGGTAACTGAATAATTTATGTGTAGTAACCAAACCACAGTATTAGTGTCAAAGTACTGTGACTATCTGATCTAGTCTAGAAGAGCAGCAGGATTATTTGAATTTATCCCCTGTTGATGTGTGTAGGGAGTCAGTGCACACAGTCTATGGAGGATCATCTGGGTCATTTTTATAAGTGGAATTTAGAAAAATGAGGAACTGTATGCGCCACTGAGGAACTTTCATTGGACTGAATAGCTGCCATGTTTGCATCTGGTAAAACATAAAAATGCTAAAACATGTAGTGCAGCTGAAGAGAACAACAAAGTCGGCTTTTAAATACCAAAACATGAGGGGAATTACCATTTTCAGAAACAGGTCTCCCACTGTCAGTTCAAAGCTGGCGTCGCCCATCTCTCTGTTTTCACCTGGGCTGGGATCCGTCTGGCTGTGCACACTCAGCCGGGCCTTCAGACCCGAGTAGAAGCTTTGGTGCATGTCTCTGAGCTCGGGCACCTGGTAGAAAACAGTCTGGACCTGTTGACTGGACAGAACTGGCTGAGAAGTCCCAGCTGAGGCCCGCAAAGCCTTCATGGGCTAAAAAGAGAGAGAGAGAGAAATTAAAAGGCTAAATTAACTGAGCGGGCAGAAGCTTGAGAAGTAGGTGAGAAGATCAAGCGATGAGTGAGAAACTAAATGGAGTGAAGAAAGAAAAAAGTGCGAACAAACTGTGCGAACTGAACTGAAAACCCACTGCTATAATAAATGTTTTAATGAAGAATACAACCCTTCACACACTGGCTCGTGCATACTCAAAAAGCTGCAGGCAACATAGAGCATTACCAGACACAACATCAATTTTATGATTCATTTCTCTGGTCTGCGTTGAGTCATATTGTTTAAGAATGAAACAGGGTGGTTCCTGTTGCTGTTAATAGCACAGAAAAGGGAAAGAAGAAATTGAGCAAGAAACCACCCAATCACTCGTTCTCGCGCTTCCTCTCCATAAACTGTACTGCTGGTGTGATTACGAGTCAAACTGGACAACGTGTAAAGACAATCAGAATTATTGGGAGCGATGCCGACCTGCAGAGACTTAAGTGAGCGGACTGATGTGTCCACTGGCTAAGAAGCTTTACTTTGCAGTTATTGGTTTATTTGTTGTGGAACCAAAGGAAACAAGCACCTCTAAAGCTTATAATCTTTGGATCAATAAAAGAACAAATAAATGTCAGGGTGTGGTTTTGCTGAGGTAAGCGTTAGCTGGAAATTGCATGCTATAGCCAAGCCTTTTCAACGTGTGTCATGCTAAGCTACCTGCTAACTGTCCCGCAGGCATGAGCGTGATTTCAGTGCTTTGACGAGAAAAAAAAAAAAAAAAAAAAAAAAAAAAGGGGAAACCTTGACTTGAATAGAGAACAATCAATTTGTGGTTAAACAAGAAAGCTGAACAATAAAACGCTGTAATGCACAATACTAACCGCTCAGGTAAACACACACATGACGGAAGCGCTTTTCAAACACAGGTACACAAAAACCAAACAAATACAGAACAAAATGGCTAAAATTAGGCCCACTTGTTGCCTCTCCTTCTTCTTTTACGCTACATAATACAAGTGTGCCTCACTTTTATGAGAAGTGTGGGGAGAGTGGAAGAGAAAAGAAGAAGTTAAATAGTATCATATCATAATCATATCAGCAGGGTTTTTCTAGTTTTGCACTAAGGGTAGCCCAGACAGTAGCAATTAAGGACAATTTAATGTTTCGATACTAAGTGGCTGTAGCAAGGTTTGTGCTCATTTATAGCAAACAAGAACTGAGAATTGAAAAGTTATGTTGCTCCGCATACAGTTTTTTTTTTATGTGTTCACATCAATGATACCATTAGTAGGGTCTCCAGCTCTCGGAGGTAGACCTCCTCGCTCTCCAGGATGCCTTTCAGGACCACAAGTCTCCTCTCCAACATTTCCTCCGTGCTGCACAATGTCTGGATCACAGACATTCAACAAAATGTCAAAATACAACATAGTTTACAGTCAGCGTCATGTTTAACATGCTTGACATTGTTGTAATCAGTGTCGTGCTTGAAGATTGCAAATATGTTTACAAGTCATGGTTAAATATAATAACTCATCTTAAATCCCAAAGAGGTGCAGACCAATCAGCCCAAACATGTTTTACTGTCAGTCAATATGTCCGTCTTAGATCTGACGGGCCATGCACCTTTTTTTACTCACTCAGGCATTTCAACCAACTAAATGGGCAAGAAAAAGTAAGTGATTGACTGGAATTAGCACGAGAGATCATATTTCTCCAACGTTAGTTTCTCTCATTGGCTCCCATATCTTCCCAGCAGAACTCTCCGTTCTCAGGCTGCAGTTTCACTTGTGGTTCCTATAGTTTCCAAATGTAGGTTGGGAGGCAGAGCCTTTAGCTATCAAGCTGTGGAACCAGCTCCTAGTTCAGGATCAGGAGGCAGACCATAGTCTTAAAAACTTTCTTCTTTCATAAAGCCTAGTTGGTTATATTGACCTCCACCTCCAGTGTGCTGACAATTTGGTCGGTATTTTGCCTGCAGCTCGTTGTTGCTCTTCTTTTCTTTCCTTTCTCTACTTTCCACTCATGCCACCAGCCAAGGCAGATGACCCCCCTACCCCAAACCTGGTTCTGTAGGAGGTTTCTTTCCATTAACAGAAATAGTTAACATTTTTTCCTCTCCACTCTCATCTGGCTTACTTAAATGAGGTTTTGTGTGTTTTCTTTGACCTTACTATGTAAAATCCAATGAGATCACTTTAATTTGTAATTGGTGCTATATAAATAAAACTGACACGAGTCTGCAGTACTGCAACAAGGAAGTGAAGCTAATATCAGTACTACTTCTCGTCCTTATACAAACTGGTGACATGGTTCTTTAAATAGCAACGGCTAGTGATACTTCATGATATAGAACCCTTTAGCCAATACGATGGTAAGTTTAATATAATTTCAATTCTACTCACTCAAAAATATGTGATTTGCATTTGAGTGAATTCCTGAACGTTATCATGATAACAAGCTTAACTCATGGTAACAATATATAAATAAACATTAAACGGGCTCTTAGCACATTAGGTGGCACCCCCCTACCCATCCCTAAAGTCTGACTTACCACCCCTGATGCCTCCCTATAAATAATAATACATAACATCATAATATCAATACACATATCACAGTTGTTTTGTAAACGTTAATATTTGACTGCAATCTCTCACCTCCCTACCCAATCTTATACCACGACACATCAGAACAAATAATACTGGCTTATTTGTATTTCTTACTCTGTACAAACACTAATTTGGTAATTGTGCACATCTTATTTCATTTCTTGTATCTGAAGCAACATTCATTTTACCACTGGCACTGGCATCATGATTATAAAAAATGCTGAAAGGTTGATTTGACCACATGCAAAGAAGAGGAACTGCACAGAGCCTGCTGCGTGACGCCGAACGTTAATGATGTGCATGAAACTCACAGGGGTGTCAGGAAAGTCTATACTCTCCGCTTGGAGAGGAGAGAGAAAACTGGTCACCACCTCCTCCGGGAACACATCCTCCTCCAAGACCTCAGGCTCTGTTTCTACTACAACTGACACACAAAATGATAGTGCATTGGTATGTAGGTGGTAATAAAAAAAGAAGTTCCCTTATTTGCTTCCCCATTAAAGGTGTTAACATCAGTGTTGGTAGCAAATATAACAATATAAAAGAAAATAAATATGTAGCTGTTCTTTAAATTAAGTTCCTTTAGTTCTTCAGAAATGTGTTAATTGCACAAGAAGCACAACAAACATCATAGTGTATTTTCAACCAACAAAATGAATAAACAACTGTACTGTTCAGACTGTATTGTGTCCTGTGTAATAAGAATACATAGTTTTGTATCTTTTTATGTCACACAAAGTAAGTATGTAATCACCTGGTATGTGCTGTGACTCCAGATAGTGCACAGCCTCCTGGTAAACGTCCATCGGAGCTCGGAGGTGCTGTCCTCACAGTGCAGCCTGAGCTCAGCATGTGAACGCACTCAGCTGTTGACAGAAAACTTCCTCTTACTAGTAAGGATGCACAAAAGAGGAAAACTCAGCTTCCTGTCTGTGTGAAACCCGCTAATACAGATGAGAGCCCGCATCTGACGTTTAGTCCATTCAAGTAGTTGCGCTTCACTTCCTGGATATGTGTCAGCTTCAATATGCTGGCAGCAACTGGCTTTTATAATCAAAATCATTCATCGGTTACTGAAAATATAAGAGCTTTGTGAAACTTTAACAGGCTGCTCTGCTTCTACACAAACCTAGATTATGATTAGCTTGTTGATTTTTGCAAACCTTAATCAGTGTAAATGTCATTAAAATAAATGTATACATCTCTTAGTCGGAATAATAACACCACCAGATGGTGTCGGAGGACACATTTTAATCCTGTGTGGAGGCCAGAAAACCCCAAATGAATTAAATTTCTGATTTCTTTAATAAATTAGACGTGTTCCAAGTGAAGTGAGTTTTTATTTTCATTGCCATGAATCACATTTATTAGATGATGATAATAATCAATATAAAAGGTTGCTGCATTAGTCTGTTGCATCAGCAGATAAGGTCTCACTGTGGTGTACTTCTTGTATTCTCCTAAATATATAACAGCAAGCACTTATGCAGATATATGGACTTTATCTGCATTTTCAAACAGCGACGGAGAGTTTTGCTGAAAGAGACAACGCCTAAGCAATATTTTCTTAATGCTCAAAATATAACAAGACAATAACTTTTAATTTGGACAAAAAAAAGCTTTGTGCTAAATTAATGAGGGACTATATTTCTCAGTCCAACTCTGCCCTCTGCAGGAAAACAGCTCCTAGCACAGCTTCATTAATTCTTCTTGTCGACCGTTTTGCATTTGTCTCTGTTGACACAGTTCACTCTCAGCTCTTGTTTCGCACTCTGGCTCTGCTAACATGCCAAATGTAACAACAACCGCACCACTGAGGTTTTCAGATACGTCATCAGCAGCTTCTAAACAATGGTACATATATTTGTGGTTATCGGGGCCATCTTCATGTACTGTCACACATTTTAAGACAATAGGAAGTGTTTGTATAGCGTTCTATAAAGCACCAGTACACAATTTATATATCTATATATTTAAACTTACACATTTTTACATTGCTCATGTAATCAGACCTGAGGAGCCGCAATACAGCAAGATTCAGCTGTCTGGTGTTCAGACAGGTTTGGTACGACTAGCCTTTAGTTTATCTTTGATGCATTGGTGAATTGAGGATCAACTTTTCATACATTTTTTTTCATACTGCAGCTAAATTTGACGTATTGAATTCAGGCTGATAGGATGTATTTTACAGAGCAGCACTGTAATTCATTCATGTGAGATTTAGCACTGCTACCATCTTCAGCTGGTATTCGGCTGTGGGGTTGTCTGTGGTTTGCTACTAAGCACGTGGCCTAAAAAACAATTTGAGTGAATTTTAAAGAATGCCAAAAATAAAAACAAAGCAGTACAAAGACTCTGTCTGTGGGTTCATCACTGCATGTGTAATAGTCGTGTGATCTATTGTTAACTTAATATTAATTTCTCTAGTGAATAGTAAACTATTTATGACACTTGTGGCCAATACATGGCAATATAATATAATATAAATACAATAATGACTTTATGTATGGCATTTTACGCTGCAGTAACGAGGAAGTGTTTGACACGCAGGATCTATAGGATACAGTTTTTATCAAAATGTGGTACGTACAATACGTACAAGTACTGTCACTAATGTGTCAGAGCAAAATGACTAATATACCCAACAATGGGAAATCATCTCTAGAGGTGTGTGATGAGTGATAATTTGATTGGAAACACTCTCTGAGCTGCAGAGAGTCTATTCACTCAGAGAACCCAGGTTACAAATGCCAAATGGGTTTTTTCTGCTGTATTGAGATTCTTATCTCTCCACTTTGCTACATACTTTAATACATACATACATACATACATGCCAACCTGGACAAGGCACCACAAGACTCAAAGGCTAAACGAATGCACAGATGCCCACAGGGGAAGCCCAGGACATGAACACATCATAGCTTAGGTGCACACAAATGACAAACCAGACTGTTCATATGTGCATTTATACACTCACCATCAGATTCAGTGTGTTAAAGGGAGGTCTGGTGGTGGAGGTAGTTGCCCTCTTTTTACAGTCGTTTGATCTTTTCTGTGTCTGAAGCTGAGGATTTCAGCTTCAACACTCGCATGCAGTGACACATGTCCACAGTGCCACTTCCTGTAATCTACATGCACCTGTAGCCGTTTTCTGTTTCTGATCAGGATGTGGTCTTTCACCATGTTTCGCACTTCTCCCTTTACTGTGTTGGTTGTGGTGACAGTTTTACTAATGTCTAACTTGGTGGAGTAGCAGTTTTGGTCACCTCTGGACTACTGTTTCTCTTTGTGTGGGTCGTTACAACTGAGCCAGAGTGTGAACTATGGTGAAACCTGCCTTTGTAGCGATGGAATCCCTCTACTGTAAGTAGGTGAAACGTACTGTACAGTAGACGACCTCCTCTGTTGAGAGAGGGCCTTTCCAGTTTGATGCAATCTTCTCTGTCCAGAATGTGAAGAGCGCAGTCGTCAAAGGAGTGACTCTTGTCTACGTATATCTCCTGCCTGTTGAGCCGGTTCTTCTGCGTTGTGCCAAGTATTTGTGAAGTGACTGTTTTGTTTCTCCAGTGTCCACATCTATTTATTCTTATACTACAGTGTTCTGCTTATATCTGGGTGTCTTCTGCTCCTTTGAAAATCAGAAACGCTTTGGTGTAACATACTGTATATACAAAGACAGGGAAGTATGGAGTGGGCTAAATCCATTTTTTATACAGCCATAGCTCTTACCAAGTACCATGGTACCAAGGACCATTGCAAACATTTTGGTATATTGCCGCAATAACAACTATAAACACCCTTAAACCTTGCATGAAGACACATCAACACTCTCCTTCTAGCTACCACATGGCAGAGAGTCTAGGATCGTCACTGTACAGGATTCAGTCATGTGGAGGTACTGTAAGTCAGGTAGGGAGTTTGTCCTTCTCCAGTTTGTCCCTGTCCCTTCATCCTGACAGAAAATCAATGACTGACTCTATGACTGATTTAGTCATTTGTCCATTAAGATTACTTATCACTTGTGTGCACAGTGTGTGTTTTTTTTTTTTTTTTTTATTTCTGCACAGGTTAATCCTAGATTGAGGCATCAGCATTATTTTATTGGCAAGTGTGCATCAAACACATCAGAGAAGTGACTGATTTGTCATTTCACTGTATCATTCAAATTTAAAACATTCACTTTAACGATGAAACTAAGGATTAATTCTACACGACAGCTACATTAAGTTATTAAAAGCAGTAAAGCAGTATAGTACGTATGCTCAGTGTTAACTGTGAACACTTGGTGTACATGTAATGTGCAATACAATCCAAAACCAAACAACCCTTTTTGAATTGGTTGTGTATTTAAACATTTCATATTCTCTGACCCCTCAATCTAAACAATGACGGCCTATGCATTGCGTAACTGTGAGGCAACCACCTGTATGGTGGTCGGCTCACTGGTCCTGATTTTGACCTCACGATGCATCTGGCACCAGGCACACTGATAGCACCAAATGACTGTACAGTAGTCGCCACAACACGAGCCCTGCAGGAGGCAGAAGAGAGAGAAAGGTTCAATTAAACTCATGCACTGAACTAAACTCATGCACTGAAGTGTTCAGAGACTCATTAAGATTGTTTAGTATCCTTCTGAAATTCAGGTAGTAAATATCCTGGCTGTACTTGAGTTAATGCAGTATGAACTCATATTATTACTGCTTTCACAGATACAGAAACATGTTAGCATTGACCAGCAATAAGTGTGTGTCAGCCTTACAGGAATGTTGTAGCGCTGTCTAATGGAGGTGCGAAGTAAGTAGGACACCACACAGCATTCATCCAGCATCGGGACGCAGCAGCACCAGCCAAACTTATCAGCTGTCTCACACTGCATGCAGGGGAAAAACCAACAAGCACGACAACCTTTCGGGGCAGAAGAGAAGAGGAAGAAGAGCAGATGAACTGTAATGTCCAACAGTCACGCAGAGCTTCATTACCTGCCCCCATTGACTTACAGGTGTCCACATCGGAGCAGCAATCGAGGAGACCAGTGCTCCATTCCCCGTGGCCCCTGCTCACTGACAGGATCTGGAGTGGCTGTTGTTGGATGGCCATCTCTGGAAGACCAAAACACAAACATGAAGAAATTAGAAAATCCTCTCACACCTCCTTCTTTTTAAGCATTTAAGCATTTAACTTTCTGTCTCTCAGCTAAACTTCAGTACCATTGTCTAGTAAACAAGTTTTGCTACCATTGTATTGTGTATGCTTTCACCTTATACCATACATCTTACATCTCTCTCTCTCTCACACACACACACACACACACACACAGGATGTTGTACTTTGCATATTCATATGCTGTACATAAAAAAAACAAGTGCAGCAGTTGCTTTGCTCACAGGTTTTTGAATATGAACTTTTAAACTCTACATTTTGTGTGTAATTCATTATCTGAATCCAGAAAAGCATTTATTTTATTTATTTTTTATTTTATTTTATGGTGCAGAGATTATATTAATATTGTCAGAAAATCCTCTGTCATCACGTTTAGTTACCTTTCTATAATTAAGGACTTTCACATAAAATGCAGTGAGCTAAATGATGTTACAAAAATCATCCTCCACTCTGCACAGCTTACTAGGCTAAAATTATTTATTAGCTAGTGAGCTGTTCACATATTCACTTTCATTATTGAGATTTATTCCTATGTATCCAAATGTAACTTACTGTATTGGTGGAAATAAAGGAGAACAGGTGAAATGCAAAGCTAAAAGTAGTCAAATAAAGCAAATTTGATTCATTAATAACATCTCTAATTCATATATGTAAGTGCACCTACAGCTTCTGATTGGCTGGACACACCTGATTGAGGTATTTAGCAGGAGGTAGGGGAGGCATAGTTTGAAGACCAGGATTTGACTCTGGTCTACTTTTCTGTTTAATCACCTCAAATTAATTTGCAATAAAATTAATCTGTGTTGCTGGTTGAAGTAGTAAATTCCTAATATGACGTTATTATAAGATCATGTCCAGCTCAACATCTGCCAACGACTGATAACTGATCATTTGCAATTTAAACAAATAAACACATTTTTTCTTACCTCTTTGTTGGTTCTGTGAGTTCTGGAAAACTCAAGATAAAATGCGGTTGCGTTCCTTTAACACAGCAGAACTGCGTAAAGATGTGAGCAGGTACTATGGCACCAACATGCCGAATTTATAACGCCACAATTGGAAAGCCAGCCCTCTGGTTTACCCACACACCAACATGTCTCTGAGAATAACATAAATTCTGCTGCTAATTCTAGATGAAAGTTACAGAAACACAAAAGTCCTGAGGGAGATGTGAAAGTCTTGATTTTAATGGTAAATGTTGTGGTGAAATACCACATCCTGACTATTAATGCCAATGAACAAGCAGCAGCTACATATGATTTGAGAAAGTGCAGCTGTGAACACGATTCAGTGCATATATTGAAATATATAAGCTAGTCGAGACAAGTAGTCTGAAATATTACTGTGCACAAAAAGGACAGGAGTTAAGGCTTTGGTACACACAGTTTAAGAGTTAATAAGCATTGTATTTATTGCCATAAGTAATTTATATATCCTATTATTTTAGATGATTACCACTGTTTAGTAGCCCCAACAGAACAGTCTGAAACGAAGGAGTGACCCTACGTATATCTACTGCCTGTTGAGCCGGTTCGTCTGTGTTGTGCCAAGTATTTGTAGAAGTGGTTGTTTTGCTTTTCCAGTGTACAAATCTATGTCTCCTTCACTGCTGTGCTTATGTCTGGGTGTCTTGTTCTCATTTCAACATCAGAAACTTTTTAGTATAAGATATATATAAAAGACAAGTACACAGTGGGGAAAATCCTGTCTCATCATAGATCCTATAAGTGCCAAAGTGCATCATGAAGAGAAGCAAACCAGGTAAAGGGCTGTAAGTCAGGTAGAAAGACAGGTGGTTGTCAAGCTAAATCAAGGCGATAAAAGCAGTAACCCCCTAACTGTTCGTAGCCAACTACTGTACAAAAACTGTAGCTGCCTATGTATTGAGTAACTGTGAGGTGACCACTTGCATGGTGGTCGTCTGGTTGGCCCTGATTCTCAGTTCACGACGCATCTGGCACCAAGCACACTCATTGCACCAAATGACTGTACAGTAGTCGCCACAACACGAGCCCTGCAGGGGGAAGAACAGAGAGAAGGGTTCAAATAAACTAATGCACTGAACTACGGCGTTCAGAGACTCATTAATATTGTTCAGTACCCTTCTGAAATTCAGGTAGTAAATATAAATTAAATTCAGTGACATCTAGTCTGGCTGTACTTGAGTTAATGCAGTATGAACAGAACCATATTACCATAGTGCTAAACTGCTCTGCAGAGCTGATTAGTACTTCTCTGTGGTTTTGTCACCATAAATGACCACAGGTGCATTTTTCTCCAGTAATCTATGCTCCCCAACAACTCTTTAATATAATATACATTAATAAATAGTTTTGCTGCCATTTTATTGCACCAAAATTGCCATCAAACGGCTTCAGTATAGTAAAGCCAGCCTTACAGGAATGTTGTAGCGCTCTCTAATAGAGGTGCGGAGTAAGTAGGACACCACACAGCATTCATCCGCCATTGGGACGCAGCAGCACCAGCCAAACGTATGGGCTGTCTCACACTGCATGCAGGGGAAACACCAAAATCCACAGCAAACTTTCCGGGTAAGAAGAGAAGAGCAAAAAGAACAGATGAACTGGAAAGGACATTACTAGTTTAGAAAGAAGGAAAGAAAAATACAGTATGTCTCACACTTGTTTGTTTTAGAGCACGAGCAGAAAGGTTCATAAAAACAACCACAACAGGAAATAAAAAAATTATCCTCATTTTTCAACTTGGAGGAAAGAACCCATCAAGACTTGAAGCTATAAAATCCCTGACTTTGTTGCTTAGGTTTTAACATCTGTCCCCTGTAAGTTCGTCAACTTTATAGAAGGACATTATTAAACTAAAGGACAAAACCTTGTCCAACAGTCATGCAGAGGTTCATAACCAGCCCTCTACACAAATTAAATCTATTGGCTTTCATGTGTCTGTAATGGACACATCAAGTGGTTTCTCCAATTTCAACACAAAATGCATCTTTTAGTGCCGACTGCACTGTCAACTCAAGCGCATGTCGAGACAGAGGTACTGTACGTACTGGATGTGGCAGAAAAAGGAAGCCATCAAATATTAAATAGTCAAATGTCAAAAGGTTTTTTAATTAGTGGGGAAACATTAGAAAACAAAGTTTGTCGTGTTGGAGGAAACAACTTGCTGAAGAACTTTACAGGTGTTTTTTTGTTGTTGTTGTCCTGTTTGTATTTTGAGTATTTGATGGTAGGGGGTTGTTGACTTACAGGTCTCCATATCAGAGCAGCAATCGAAGAGACCAGTGCTCCAGTCTCTGTTGGCAATGCTCACTGTCACCACCTGGGCTGGCTGATGATGGACGGCCATGTCTGAAAGACATTAAGACACAAATGAAATTAGCTGTGAGTTATTAATACTAATGTTGAAAAAATCCTTTATTGCAGCGGCTGTCGGTTTCTTTGACCTCTCTGCCTGCTAATGTAACACAGTAAAGTGCTGTTGTCTAGTGAACAAGTTTTGAAGTTTTACCTTAGTGTTTATTATAATCAATTATTAACATCTCTAATCAATCATCT
The DNA here is from genome assembly GCF_900324465.2 of Anabas testudineus. NCBI lineage: Eukaryota > Metazoa > Chordata > Actinopteri > Anabantiformes > Anabantidae > Anabas > Anabas testudineus. The sequence continues at coordinate 17,867,711 of NC_046627.1, read as the reverse complement.
TCACATCTCTGATTGTCTGAACACACCTGATTTATGTAATTAGCAGGGGGTAGGGCATGGTTAGTTAATTAATCTGTATTGCTGGCTGAAGTAATAAATACCAAATATGACCTTATTATAAGATCACTTTCAGCTCAACATCTGCCAACGACTGAAACTAATCATCTGCCATTTAAGCAAACAAACACATTTTTCTTACCTCTTACTCACGATAAAATGCAGTCGCGTTCCTTCAACACAGCAGAAGTGCAGAAAGGTGTGAGCAGGTACTGTGGCACCAATACGTGAATTTATAACGCCACACTGGAAACCCAGCCCTTTGGTTAACCCACATACCAACATGTCTCTGAAGCTAACATGAATTCTGCTGCTAATTCTACATGAAAGTTACAGGAAAATGATTAATTTCTCAAATTTTTCATGGCAAATGTTGTGGTTATGCAAGAAGAGTCCAGGGGACACAAAAGTCTCCAGCCAACTGTCCCTTGTTCCTTGTTTTTATTTATTTGTTTTAAACATTCATGAAATGAGTTTGGATAATAAAAGTTATGTACTGTACATCTATCACAATCACAATCACCAGGAAATATAATTAAATAAACATGCAATTCTTTAAGGGGATCTGGCCAAAGAAAAAGACACTGATACCACAGGAGGTACATTTCAAACAAGTGATCACAGCACAAACCACACAACTCTTATATCGTTTTTGACAGCAGAAGTGCAGAATGGTGTGAGCAGGTACTGTGGCACCAACATGTGAATTTATAACACCACAGTTGGAACGCCAGCCCTCTGGTTAACCCACATACCAACATGTCTCTGAGACGAACATGAATTCTGCTGCTAATTCTAGATGAAAGTTGCAGGAAAATAATGAATTTCTCTGAATTTTCATGGCAAATGTTGGTTAGGTAATGCTAGAAAAGTCTGCAGCCCACTGTCCCTTCTCATCATAACATTTGTGGATAAAATTAACAGCATTGTGATCACAACCACCAATGTTGTGGAGGGGGACATGCAGTCTATGGTGAAATACCACATCCTGACTATTGATGCCAATGAACACACAGCAGCACCATGTGATTTGAGAAAATGGAGCTGTGAAAGTGATTCAGTGCATATATTGAAATAGTCCTGCTAGTCGAGACAACAGTAGTCTGATCATTTACTGTGCACAAAAAGGACAGGAGTTAAGGTTTTGGTACACACAGTTTACAAGTTAATTAGTATTTTATGTATTGCCATAATAAATGTATACATTCCATTATCGATTACTACTGATTACTAGTTCCAACAGATCAGACTGAAACTGTGAAGTGTCTTTTCTGACAAGAGTCTTTGACAATTAGACTCCCTTGAGGTTTAATTTTATGTAAAAGAGGAAATCAGGTTATGTAGATAACAGGAAGCTCATCTGATGGAGTCTAGCAGCGTGAAGAGGTGGAGTCGATGTGTGTGGGCTGAACAGGAGACTGAAGAACCAGTGAAGGAAACTGATCAGCTTTTCTCCAGCAGAAATCCACCTGAGGAGATCAGGTCTAAATGAGGTACCCAAGTACATAAAAATACACAGATGGTACATTTCATATTTGAGTACTGCACTGACATCAACGCTGTAAAACGCTGGAGGAGGCATTCAAGTAACTGTCTCATACAATCTGAGCAGACTAGTTGATATTTGTGAATACATCACAGGTCTTTAGGAAATCTCTATAATGCTTGAACAGCTGATACACAGGAAGAGTGTGGAAGTAAAATGGGCAATGAGCAAACTCCAGGATGTAAACTCCCCAACAAACTATATGGAAGTCACATTGGTAGGAGATAAGCTTAAATTTTCACTTTAATTTAGTGACAAACTGAGAAACTTACAGGGGAGTGAGTTTTATTTGCATTTATGACATGAATCAGATTCATCATATGATGATACATTATCAATATAAACTTTGCTGCACTGGTCTGTTATGCTTTAAAGATTACGTTTTGTCATGTGTGGAACCCAGGGGCAGGATTTCTCAGTTCAACTCTACCCTCTGCAGGAAAACAGCTCATAACACATCTTCATTAAAGCATCTTCATTTCTTTCCATTGTGGGTTTTGCATTTGTCTCTGTTGACACAGTTCACTCTCAGCTCTTGTTTTCCACTCTCTGCTCTGCTAACATGATAAACATCAGTGTTCATATATTTACACTTACAAATCACTTTTGACTTTCTACTTACTGATGTGATCAAACCTGAGGTAGCAAAAATACCTGCGCATAGTACCATTTAAACATTTACAGTAGGGTCACTTAGATATCCTTGTTTTTCCTGAAAACATACATGAAATAATAATCTTGGATAATAAAAGTAATATACATCTATCACAATCACCAGGAAATATAGTCACTAAAAACATGAGAAATAATATTGTGCAATAGTTTAAGGGGATCTGGTCACAGGAAGAGACACTGATACCACATGAGGTACTTTTCAAACAAGTGTGAGGGAAAATGGAGAGAAGGGGGAGTATGGAGGCAAGATGGTAACCTCAACGGAGCAATCCCAAATGGTATTATCCATGCTGCAAGCAGACGGTGGATACTTAGGTGGCAGCATCCAGGGCTTAGCGTCCTCCACATGATGCTTCAAACAGACACTCAGAAAAGGAGAGAACAGGGGAACTCCTCTACCTCAAGTTAGAGACAATGCAGGTAAGTACTGATGTAACCAAGGTATGGTTCTGGTCTCCTTACAGAAAAATGTAGTGAATGACTGACTTATAGATTTGGTCATTAGTCCATTAAGATGAATTATCGTTACATGTACACAACCAGTTTATATTTCCAGTCACTTTGTTAAATAAATTATAAGTATTTAGTTGAATATAGAATCACAAATAGAGTGATACTGAGAACCTTCCAAGACTGGACAAACTTGTGTTTGAAACATGAAATTCATCCCTGACACCTACATAAACATGAAGAAATATGCATTTGGAGTCCTGTCGATCTTCTGATCCACATACAGTGAGGGAAAAAATTATTTGAACCTCAGCTGATTTTGTAAGTTTGCCCACTAACAAAGAAATGATCAGTCTATAATTTCAATGGTAGGTTTATTTGAACAGTGAGACACAACAATGACAAAAAAAAATCCAGAAAAATGCGTTTCAAAAAGAGTTATAAATTAATTTGCATTTCCATGAAGGAAATAAGTATTTGATCCCCTATCCGTCAGCAAGATCTCTAGCTCCCAGGTGGATCTTATACAGGTAACGAGCTGACATTGGCAGCCCTCTCAGCTCGTTACCTGTATAAAAGAGACCTGTCCACAGAAGCAATCAATCAATCCAGATTCCAAACTCTTCACCATGGCCAAGACCAAAGAGCTTTCCAAGGATGTCAGGGACAAGATTGTGGACCTACACAAGGCTGGAATGGGCTACAAGACCATCGCCAAGCAGCTGGGTGAGAAGGTGACAACAGTTGGTGCAATTATTCGCAAATGGAAGAAACATAAATTAACTGTCAATCTCCCTTGGTCTGGAGCTCCATGCAAGATCTCACCTCGTGGAGTTTCAATGATAATGAGAACGGTGAGGAATCAGCCAAGAACCACTCGGGAGGAACTTGTCAATGATCTCAAGGCAGCTGGGACCATAGTCACCAAAAAAACAGTTGGTAACACACTACGCCGTGAAGGACTGAAATCCTGCTGTGCCCGCAAGGTCCCCCTGCTCAAGAAAGCCCATCTACAGGCCCGTTTGAAGTTTGCCACTGAACATCTGACTGATTCAGAGGAAGACTGGGTGAAAGTGTTGTGGTCAGATAAGACCAAAATCGAGCTCTTTGGCATCAACTCAACTCGCTGTGTTTGGAGGAGGAGGAAGGCTGCCAATGACTCCAAAAACACCATCCCCACTGTCAAATATGGAGGTGGAAACATTATGCTTTGGGGGTGTTTTTCTGCCAAGGGGACAGGACAATTGCACCGCATCAAAGGGAGGATGGATGGGGCCATGTACCGTCAAATGTTGGGTGAGAACCTCCTTCCCTTAGTCAGGGCATTGAAAAGGGTCGTGGTTGGGTACTCCAGCATGACAATGATCCAAAACACACGGCTAAGGCAACAAATCACTGGCTCAAGAAGAAGCATATTAAGGTCATGGAGTGGCCTAGTCAGTCTCCAGACCTTAATCCCATAGAAAATCTGTGGAGGGAGCTGAAGGTTCGAGTTGCCAAACATTGGAGAGGATCTCCAAAGAGAAGTGGGCCAAAATCCCCCCTGAGATGTGTGCAAACCTTGTGGCCAACTACAAGAAACGGCTGACCTCTGTGATTGCCAACAAAGGTTTTGCCACCAAGTACTAAAGCACGTTTTTCGAAGGGATCAAATACTTCTTTCCTTCGTGGAAATGCAAATTAATTTATAACTCTTTTTGAAACGCATTTTTCTGGATTTTTTTTGTCATTGTTGTGTCTCACTGTTCAAATAAACCTACCATTGAAATTATAGACTGATAATTTCTTTGTTAGTGGGCAAACTTACAAAATCAGCTGGGGTTCAAATAATTTTTTCCCCTCACTGTACGTATGTGAGCAGCTATTCTCCATGATGAACTACGTTAAAAACAAGAGAGCCCAGAGAGGACAATGTGCTGCTTCAGAGAGCCTACAAGAAGGTCGCTGACCTGAAGGAAGACATCCGTCGCCTGTCTGATGAACTTCGACAGAAGGCGTTCTTGTTGACTAGCGTCGATGTGGCCTCGGAGCAGTCCAAGCTGATTTTCCTACTCACCACAGCCCTCCAGGATACGGCTCCATGGGATCCCTCCAGCTGTCCGCGACCTTCCCTCTGCTCAACTCCTAACCATCAGCCATTGTGGGCCGAAGTTGTGACACCTGGAAAGAAGAGGAGCCAGGACCAGGAGCCTTCACGTCTCCGGATAAACCTTTCCAATCACTACACGACCTCTGACGCCCCTAACCAGACCTTCCAGGCCATCATGCCTGCCACCTGCGCTTTGATGACAAGTCCACCCGCACCGAGCGTGTAAAGACAGACAGGTTTGCCACTATTTCTGAACTATGGGGGTCGTTTGCTTCGCATCCTACACACCTCAACCACTTGTGCCACGCTGACGGTCTACCAAGCGAAACCGAAGAAGACCATGAATGTTCTGAGCAGCATGCACAGCGTGGTTGACTCTGACAACAGCGCAAGGAAGAAGCCTAGCATGATCACACAGTACAACACCGCTAAGTGTGGCGTGGACGTAATGGACCAAATGGTGCGTTACTGCAGTGTGCGCAAAGGAACACGGCGCTGGCCAGTCTCCGTGTTCTACACACTCCTGTCACAGGGAAAAAGGCAATGAAGGAGCAAGAGCTTCGAAATCAACCCACCATGCCTAGCCCCGGAAAAAGAGCCATGTGCCAAGTGAAGCATTCACAGCAAGCACTGCGAACACATGCGGTTCACATGTGTATCAAGCAAGAGCCCTGGATGTGTCACTTCTGCAGGTGACTGCCATTGTGATTTTTTATTTGTTACTTTTTTTTTTTGCACATTTGTGATAGGCCGTGTTTTTTGTTGGCTGGTACTTTTTTGTTACCGACTGTTACATACATATTTCCAAACATACGAGAAATCATGGGTAATGGTGGATGTCACACATACTTTAACCTGAGCCTAAAGCTGAGGGTGGTACCACAACTCTGGAAGACCTCCTGTGTGGTACCTGTGTCTAAGACACCACATGCCAGAGATCCCAGCAGCTTCATACCAGTGGCCCTTACTTCACACCTGATGAAGACACTGGAGAGACTGGTCCTGGGCTCCACAGTGGGCCCTTCCCTAGACCCACTGCAATTTGCCCAACGACCTGGCATCGGAGTAGAGGATGCTGTCATCTTCCTTCTACACTGTGCTCTTATTCACCTGGAGAAGCCTGTACTGTGAGGATCATTTTGATTTCTCGAGTGCTTTCAACACCATCCAGCTGGTGCTTTTGAAAGACAAACTGGAGAGGGCTGGTGTGGACCTTGATCTTGCCCTGTCTGCTCTGGGGAGCACCTTGAGTGACAGACTGATCCACCCTCGCTGCGCGAAGGAGAGATTACGTAGATCTTTTCTCCCTGCTGCAGTCAGACTGTACAATGAACACTGTTGATCCTCATATTACACATGTGCAATAATCATAAACCAACTTTCAACACTGCTATCCAGTAATATTCATATACTGTATATACTCACACTGTTACATATACTGTACTTACATGGATATATTTTATTTATCAGACTATCTTTCTGACATTCTAGTGTACTTAAGCTGTTGTAAAAATGCTTAAGTTCCCTATTGTGGGACTAATAAAGGTTTTCTTATCTTATATTAGATCATTCTAAGCCCACTGCAAAAAGTCTTGGTGTTTTGGTTTGATAGTTAACTTTGAGCATCATGTCACAAAGCTTGTCCAGGCATGCATCTCCAAAATACGTTCAATTCTATCATTTCATGACACTGAAGTAATCTTACGTGCATTTATTTCCTCAGGCCTTGACTATTGCAACAGTCTGTTCACCTGTCTCAGCCATAAATCTATTCATCAGCTCCACATTGTTCAGAACTCAGCTGCAAGACTCTTAACTAGAAAAAGAAAATGCAATCACATTGCTCCTGTATCAGCTGCCTTACATTGGATGCCAGTATGTTTTAAGATTGATTTTAAGATTTTATTAATAACTTTAAAAGCTCTGCATGGCCTTTCCCACAGCTATATATCCCAGCTTTTAAAGCCTTATGAGCCTGCACGTAGCCTGAGATCCTCTGGTAAAAATCTTCTGTATGTCCCTGATGTCAGAATGACAACTAGAGGTAACAGAGCCTTTTCAGTTAGAGCCCCCAAACTCTGGCACAACATACGTGAGGAAATAAGATCAGCTGACTCAGTAACATCTTTTAAATCTCTCCTTAAAACATAACTCTACCGGCGAGCCTTTTGTGATCTTCTGTAAACTGAAACAAATCTTTCTTTGGGGAGACTCTCCATTAGTTTACAATGTCTTTACGTTGGAACTGGTCTTCCCAAGGACTGATGCTGTAGTTGCATTTGTATAACTGTTTCCTGCACCCCAACCGGTCGAGGCAGATGGCCGTTTAACTTGAGCCTGGTTCTGCTGGAGATTTCTTCCTCTAGGGGGAGTTTTTCCTCGCCACTGTTTGCCTAGTGCTTGCTCAAGTTGATCTTGTTGGGCTACATGTGTTGTCTCTCTTGTAAAGCATTTTGTAATATATGTTTAGAAAAGTGCTCTATAAATAAATGTATTATTATTATTATTATTATAAACCGCCATTGAGACACCTCCCCTGCACATGGAACACATCAGGACTCCCAGAAGCTAGTGCCACCAGGGGCTGTAGGAACCATGTCTGCGTGATTTAACTGTAGAATGATGTTGTTCCTGTTTCCATTACAGTGGTATTGTCAGGATTCAGGCCTCAGGCCTCATCCCTGTCTGTTTAGGCGTTTTTGTCTCCACCTGCTGTTTCCCTATTTTTCCCTTCCTCCACCTCCACTCATCCCACTGGACTCCTGATTGATTCATTCATTTCACCTGTGTTCCCCTCTTTGTTTTATAAGCTCCCCTCAGTGAAATTGTGACTAAATTTCTTATACTTAATCTGAAGGATATTATTAAATCTAAAGAGTATTGTACAATAGTCAGATTCAGATCATCATTGTAAATGACTGCGTCGCCTCCTCCTCTACCAGTTAGACAAGGCTGGTGAATGTAGCTGTATCCAGGAGGAGTTGCTTCATTTAAAGCTACATACTCGTCCTGTTTAATCCAGGTTTCTGGTAGACAGAGTATATCAAACTCCTGATCAGTGATAGCTTCATTAACAGTAAGCACTTTAGATTTAAGAGATCTAATATTTAACAGTCCTAACTTCAGATCAGAGGTGCTGGCTGCACATTCAGTGTGCTCTGAATTTGAGCTTTCCATGTTAATTAAATTACTTTAACAGACTTTCTTGGTTTTTCTAACTTTTTGTTTAGCTCAGGGGACAGACACAGTCTCAATATGCTGAACCCTAAGTGATGATTCTGTGCAGCTAGCTAGACGCTTGGATTAGCCCGTTTGTCTGTTCCCTGGTCTGGGCTGTGAGTAGTCACCGACCCACTAGGCCTGTTCTGAGACTGTGTGCTATACTACAAGAAATGAGAGCAGCACATTCCCGAGTGGGATGGACACTGTCCCGCCCTATCAGGCCAGCTTTGCCCTCAAAGGTACTCCAATTGTTATCCAAAAGTTATTTTTGCTAACCTCTGACTGACAAAGGCGTGTATCGTTAGCTCCAGCATGTACCACTATCTTTGAGAACCTATGCTGTCCTAAGGCCCTGGGATTACCTGCTATGTCCGGTGCCTTGGCTTCCGGGATACACCTGACCAGTATCGCTGGAGCCCCTAAAGGCCTGGCTAATTTCACGTGTCTCATTATAGAGTCTCCTATAACCAGAGCTTTTTCAGCTTTCTCAGCGGGTGGATCACTGAGGAGAGCAAACCGGTTGGACACGTGAAGCACGGAAGAGGTGTGCGTGCACTCCAGTGTGCTAGCCTTAGCCTTGGGTAAGGGAGTATGCCACCGAGTGGTCGCCCATTCGCCCTGCTATGTGGGCTCTAATGCCGGAGTTGGGGGCTGGCCATCTCCGCCTGCGGCACCTAGACTTTCCCCTACAGAAATAAAGCTACTCTTGTGCTCTCTAACCCTCTCTAGAGTCTGGATGCACTCCTCTAACACTGATATCTTCTCCGTCATAGTGCTAACACACACCTATCACAAACAAAATGATCACTAACGACGGAGGAAGAATAAACATCCTGACGGAGGAAGAATAAACATCCTGTACTCAACACACTAAACAAGCTGAATATTATCCACTATAGCGTACCTGAGTCAGAGTTATGTTGTGTAGAGTTGGAATTCCATGCGTCCTCCAAGAAGCGGAAACGGAAAAATCCAATTAAATATACATCTCTAATGCAGTTTCTTTCACATCCACGGTGAAGAGTAAACAACAGAAACTAATAATTTCAGGATTATAAATGATTATAAAAGGATTTTGATTCCCTTTAAGATATAGAAACTGGAAATATGTATATGATGGTGGACTTCAAAAATACTGAATGTTGGAGATGGACCTCACAAGTGGTAGAAATTGTAGCGTGTTAAAAAAAAAAAAAAAAAGGTTTTGAATTATTTTAAATTGAAGTCATATTTATGATTTAGATTTATCTGGGAGTTGTTCCAAACCTTATTCTTCAACTTTGGTTTCATTAGTTGCCCTCAGAAACATTTTCTTTTTAGCATATTTGGGGAAAGATAACTAAATAAATCAAGTTATATAACCATGCAACAAATACAGTTCATTACCCCTCAGTAGAATGATGTATGATGTATGTAAACACTGAGCACCATCACACAGAATACATTTTTGGATCAGTCATTATAGATTAAAGTGAGTGACTTTATCATCTCAAACAGTATTACTCTATTGACAAGTGGAGTGGATCAAAGATTAGAGGAGAATCTAACTTGAAATTATTTAGTAACTTTCAAAACATTTGCTTTAACAGAATAAAAAGGTTGGTGTACATGTGATGAAAGAGTATACAGGTAGTTGGAGGCTCCATTATTTAAGCTACAACCCTTTTAGTATTAGAATATGAAAAAATAGGGTTTCACATTTGACAAATATGTAATATTTCAACAACTCAAAATCAAAACAGTTGCTGTAACTCTGTGGCAAACATAGCTGAGTAAACACTGTATCCAGTATTGACAGTTTTTTTCCACTTCAATCACAATCAAAATTAAGTGAGACTGAGTTTTATGTTTATTTTGGTAATGATGGCAAAGAGAATTTCATGATTTCAGGCCTGGAGTCTGGAGTACATTGATTAAAAGCTCAAAGACTGGCAGCAGAAAGATACTGGATTAAAAGATTACAAATTTATAAATGCAACAGATTAAATTAAGTATAAGGGAAATCACTATTGACCTGCCTGTGCTGCCACAATCTGTTTTTCAGATGTGTAAGTTAATGAGTCATCTGACCACACTGACAGAGGGCTTTAAATGCAATGCACTTGCTACCACTTTATTTTGAATATACCAATAGCAGGCCTGGAAGGCCATTTCCTTTTTTTTGATTGGTTCACAAGACATGGTGAACAGGTGATTGTAATGAGTAATTGTCCCCTTTTTTTTCCTCCACCTTTTATATAAGGCGATGTGTTTGTGCCTTTTCTCCTTTTGTTATCCCCTATAGAAGTGACATGGTTATGAAATGTTGGGCTATCTTCCCCTCTTTATTGCCTTTGTTTGCTGAGGTTTGTTAATGAATTTTAACAAAAGTTTTTTAATTGGTTTTAATCCTTTTCTAAAAAACTGAATTGTTTTTGTGGAATATTCTTTTGCACATTGACTTATTTTTACTGACATGAACTGAAGTCTGAAGCATAAACCAAAACACACAGTCACTGCACTGTAGAGCACTATTTGGAGTGTTTTAAAGCTTGATGTGCACTTTTAGTTTGGGGTCTGCCTGTAACCCTTACAATGATATGGTGAATTGTGTGTTTTGAGTGAAACTGTTAATATTCTGGTTTCTTTCCCTCTCAAAAGCAGAGATCCTGTAAGTTGGAAAAGAGGTGACGTTCCACCAATTTAGATGAATACTGCCTAGCCTGGAAAGGGGATGGTTTAATAATATTTAACAAAAAAAAAAAAAACCTCTGTAAAGCTAGAACCACATATAACCTCCATTAATAGAGGCAAATAAGAACAACCTTAGGTTTCTTTTCAGCACTGTAGCCAGGCTGACAAAGAGTCATAGCTCTGTTGACCCTAGTATTCCATCAACTCTAAGCAACAATGATTTCATAAATTTCTTACTTAAAAAATTTATCAGATCCTCCCTGCATATGGCATGGATGGTCTAATTTGTACAACAGCTCTAGATTCATTTGTAAGACCACGCTCATACTTGGACTGCTTCCTCCCCTTAGATCATGCTGAATTCCTCTAAACCATCAACATGTCTCTTGGATCCCATCCCGACTAGACTCCAAGATGTCTTACCTTTTGATTAGCACGTCCATATTGGATCAGATCAATCTATCCTTACCAATGGGCTACATATCAAAGGCTTTTAAGGTTGCTGTAGTCAAGCTCCTACTCAAAAAGCCTACTCTGGACTTGGCTTTTAGTGAATTATAGACCAATATCCAATCTGCCCTTTATCTATCTAAAAGTCTTGGAAAGGTAGTTTCTAAGCAATTGTATGACCACCTGCGCAGCAATAACTTGTATGAAGATTTCCAGGCAGGATTTAGAATACATCAGAGAATGTCATAACTACTTTATGTCCGATTTAATTATGATTGATGAACCTAAGGTCAAAGGTCACCATGGACTTACTTTCCCAGGGATCCCCCCCCTTACATTAAGGGTATAATGATGTCACTGTAATGGAGTCTAGACGACCTTTCACTACTTCTAGATGACCTTTTAATGACTTCCAGACATCCGCCAGACCCGTCTAAGACCAGGATAATATACAAAGGCATTACTCAGAAATTCAAGAATAAACACAGGTGTCTGGTAATCCATGAGAATGGTGCCACACACACACACACACACACACACACTAGTATCAAGCGTTACGCCCATTGGGTCTCACAATTGGTGGATCTGATCACATGAGGGGTGGTACAACCACACTCCTAGCCAATCAGAAAACGTCACCACCCACCCGCGGAAAAACTAGCATTTAAGTTGCACAGTGTTCGAGAGGCCGCCATCGCCATTTCAGACCGGTCGTCCCTCTGCAAGTATCGCCATTTTAAGGCAGCGTTGACTTTCTTTACTTCGTGCTAAAATAAAGCTAAATTATTGTATAAAACTTGCTCTGTGGCTCTGACGCCACAGACGGCTTACTATCGAGTTTATTGCTGGACGCAGTAAAGGCATTGGTCAGTCGTTTGCTGCAAATAACTCTATACACACACCAGAAAGAAATCTGCTACGGATGTCTGACTGATCATCCGAGTCAGAATCAACACGAGTGTCTCTGGGGGATCCCGGAGCATTTCTTTTGGACCCACTTTGATGAGGTGAAGAAAAGGTTGTGGAACGTGAAATGAATCCCCGCAGTGCTCTGACTTCTGGATTCCTATGGTCTACATGCGTCAGAGAGCAAAATTCATGGGGTGATTGAAACTTTCTTGGATGAGTGGAAACAAAAGCCGAATATAATCAATGAGATCGATGAGATAAACGAGGGTTTAGTGGGTGACGATCTGGAGAAACAAACCAGAATTGATGAAGCTGTGGCTATTTGGCAAGGTTGAAAATGGGGAATTGTTTCAGAAAATTATTTGTGGCTGTCGGCGAGTACATAGTTGTCGCGGAGCTATCAAATTTGTTGGATAATGTTATTGAAAGACATGTTGCTGATGTTGCCCTGTATAAAAGTAGTAGTACAGTGTGTGAGAATGAAGTATGTGTGTTTGAAAAAGTAATGGGCCTAGTGAGAGAAGGTTCTAAAAACCTAGTTGAGTCAGCTGCTGAAAACGCTGGAGTTGCATTTTGTAAAGTTGTGGATGAATTTCCTGAGAATGAAATCACTTTGTTTCATCTGTTTACCCTATACACGTTATTTGTTGACACAATGACTTGCCTTGTAAAAAAATATGCAAACCGTTGATTTGTTGCTTGAGTTGAAAAAACTGCATTCCAACATCTTATGTAAGAACGGTTGTGGCGTACTTACTCATGCTTTGAAAATGATCAAAAACCATGATGTCATGTGAGCCATTATGAATGTATTATGATACACAATAAAAACTTTATGCTTATACTAACATGAGTCTTCTGATTTTTTTTTTTTTTTTTTTTTTTTATGAATTATAAAACATGAAAGTCTTACTTTAGCTTTAGTTTGTAAAATTAAAACGTAAGTGTAAAGATGTCTCGTAAACTCAAATCCTTAATGAGAAAAATATATTTGGACCCGGGACATCCTGCGAGTTTCGGGGGCATGAGACGACTACAGAAAGCGGTAGAAGAAGAAACTGGTAAAGTAAACATCGATGTAATCAGAGATTTCTTGGCTTCTGAAGACACGTATACATTACACAAGCCAGCTAGAATAGGTTTCCCAAGAAACAGGGTGTTTGTCTCAGGACCCCTCGTACAATTTCAAGCCGACCTTTGTGATATGCAGGCAGTTTCATCTTACAATGATGGCTATAATTATCTACTGACGTTACGTTATCGACGTGTTTTCCAAAAAGGCCTATGTACGTCCTTTAAAGAGGAAAAACAGCGGGTGATGTGACAAAGGCTTTTGCATCCATTTTGAAAGACAGCGGACTTCCGCGTTTTCTGCAAACGGATAAGGGGAGAGAGTTCCACAATAAGACTTTTAAATCACTTTTGGAAAAACACAATATCAGCTTATTTAGCACAGCCAGCGATACGAAAGCTTGCGTAGTAGAAAGGTTCAACCGAACGCTGAAAACGAAACTCTATAGGTATTTTACTGCCGAAAACACTCTGAGGTATGTTGAAGTCATTGAGGATGTGGTTTCAAGCTACAACAACGCTTATCATAGCAGTATAAAAATGAAGCCTGTGGATGTAACGCCTGAGAATACGTTACAAGTATTTCAAAACCTTTACGGATCATTCCCCACACGTTATAAAGACAAAATGAAAATGAACTTTCGTAAGGGTGATATCGTCCGAATCTCCTAACTACACTGTGTGTTTGAGAAGAAATATACACAAAGTTTCACGAATGAGCTTTTTATTGTAGATGAATGCATTCCGCGCATCCCCCCGGTTTATAAGCTAAAGGATTATCAAGGGGAGGCGCTTGAGGGGAGTTTTTACGAGGCTGAGATGCAAAAAGTTAACGTGACAGGAGATAAAGTCTTTCACATAGAGAAAATATTGGGTGAGCACAAAATTAGAGGGGTCAAGTATCTGGTCAAATGGAAAAACTGGCCAGAACAGTTTAACGCCTACGTCAGAGGCAGCGATGTTGTGAATGTATAAGAAAGTACTACAACACCCAGCAGCTTCCAGTGGAATTGGATCAATTTTTTCTAAATTGTTCCGCTTTGTTGTACCGTTCTTAAAGAAAGGTGTTTCCGTCGTTAAACCACACCTGACTTCTGTGGCAAAAAACATTGCGTCTGATTTGCTAACTATGCCAGTACAGCGAATCGGGACCAATAATGGGGACAACCGTCAGGAGGGGTCAGGAATCATGGTTCTTTCCAGGAGACCTAGAAACCCCCCCCCCCCCCCCCCCCCCCCCCCCCCCCCCCCCCCCCCAGTGAGCGTGTGAGACGGAAGAGTAAAAAGGAGAAGCGCTCCTCCAAAATAGTCAGTTGAGCCCAGCAGCTCAAAAAGGAGGAAGTCTTCTTGGAGTAAGAGTGATATATTTTGAGAATTAGCATGGCTCTTTTACATGAGAAATCGTCTGAATGCACCATGTCGGAGCTGGATTTGTTCAGCTTTTCCCTTCTCGCAGCTGAGTGTAGAAGATAAGCAATATTGTGAAATCAGACCATTATCTGCAATCACCGATCAAGGACCGATCGAGTTTTTTATCCCTGGAGATGGTGAAAAATATCTGGATTTAAATGACACCTTGTTGTTTTTGCGTTTAAAAATTACAAACGCTGACAGGTCTAATCTAGCTCAAGACGCGGCAGTTTCAGTTATTAATTATCCTATAAATACTATATTCTCCCAATGCGATGTGATGCTGGGGGATCGTCTCATCTCCCAATCGAGTGCGACCCATCCATACAGAGCAATAATTGAGACGTTGCTAAATTTTTCCGAGGACACCCTAAAGTCTCAGTTCAGTGCAGGTCTTTTCTATAAAGATACAGCTGGATCGATGGATTCCTTCGTCGTTAATAACGGTCCAAACTGAGGCTTGGTAAAGAGAGCAACATTCACTGAGCAATCTGCAGAGTTCCACGTGATTGGTCCTCTGCATGCTGACATTTTTTTCTGTGAGAGGCTCCTTTTGAACTCTGTGGATTTGAGAATTAAGCTGACCAGAGCGAGTAACGCTTTCTGCTTAATGCGTGCAGCAAATGCCGATTACAGGTTAAACGTATTGGGTGCATCTCTGTATGTGAAGAAAGTGACAGTTTCACCGTCGGTCCGGCTAGGTCATTCAGCCGCATTAATGAAAGGGAATGCTTTATATCCTCTCTCGCGCATTAATGTAAAGACATATTCTATACCAGAGAATTTGCGTGTGTGTAATCAGGAAAACCTCTTCCTCGGGACAATACCCTAGCATGTCATAATCGGGATGGTGAACCATGAAGTGTTTACAGGCCGATCAAACCTATCCCCATTCAACTTTATGCATAATGATATCGAATACTTGGCTCTGTGTCAAAACGGAAAACAAATCCCTGCTAAGGCGTTCCAACCTAATTTCACCGAGAATCAAGCCGTGCGTGAGTTCTACTCCCTGTACACAGCCACAGGCAGACATCTAAAAGATTTACCTCTCTGCATTGACAGAAATGATTTTTGTCAAGGTTACGCCTTGTTTGTCTTCAACCTGACCGGTGATGATGACACTGAAGCTCTGGCCCCAGTAACCACGGGTACCCTTAGATTAGAAATGAGGTTTAGGCAGCCACTACCCCAAACAACTACGCTTATTGTCTATGCGTGCTATAATTCAATCCTTGAAATCGATTCAAAAAGAAACATCCTGGTCGATTATTACTGAGACGCTCATAATGAACAATCAGGAGATTCAAAACCTTTTACATGATTTACTGGGGGATGTTTTCTGCGGAGTTTTGGCCTCTGACGAGCTACACCTGCTGCAAAACAATCTGGAGAGACCCGCCTACTTTGTAGTAAACACTGATCCACGTGACCGACCCGGACAACACTGGTTGGCTCTTACTCTGGAACAAAATGGCGACGCTACGTTCTTTGATTCTTATGGTTCTGATTTATTTATTACCCGCAATCCATTCTACAGTTTCTGGAAAACCAGGATGGGACAAAGAGGATTAAATATCACAACATGACGTTACAGAGTCCGTCATCTGTTACCTGCGGGCACCACTGTATCTACTACCTGTGTCATCGCGCATGCGGTTTGTCGTATCAAAACGTCCTCTCGCTCTATGACGCTGACTGTGATCTAAATGATTCTATGGTTTCTGAATTTGTGGAAAAATATCAAAATTGTGTAGCTAATCCTAACATAGATTACTATAATCATATGGTATGTTCATTGGAAATGTTTCTACAATGTCATAACGTGTAATGTATAATGAAAATAAAGACGTCGAGTAAACCATAATTACTTTTTTGAAAGCCTCTTTATTATTATAAAACAAAACAAATTTCATTGCGTACATAATCATGACATAGTGAGCCAGTGTGGTGATAGACTGATGCTTTTCTTTCTCTTTATCTTATGTTTGAATGCAAAAGCACGCGTAACAGGTGCTTCATACGAATTATAACTTCTCTTTGGTAGGGGCGTAGAGTATGATAGAGGTGGGTCATGGTTGTCTTTGATTTGATGTATTTCCATACGTGCCCTGTTATTACGAATCGTGGATAGAGGTATGTTCAACTTGGCGAGAGTATTTATGAATTCCGTCCAACCGCGAGGTTGCTGCTTCGAGTGATGTGACTGCTAAATGTTTCATTAAATCCAATATATGTGATCCACGTATAGTTTTTTCATTGTGGAAAAATTCTCCCTCATGGTTCCAACGGGCTAAACCACCAGAGTCCGATATCTTCTGTAAAATGTAATGAGCATTCTTTTGAAAACGCGGATTAATATTCGTAAGAACCTCTCTGACAACAGCCTCTTCAGCGTCTTTACGCGGCAGAGTTTCTTTTTGATCCTCCTCGTCTTTCGGCACACTCAGAACAATTTCACGGGTCTCACCTTGTTTCGTTCTCTGGAGATTCAAATATCGCTGCAGCAGAGTGTTGTATTTTTTTTATTTTCTCATCAGGCATCAGACCTTTTTCCTCCAGGATCTCCCGCATCTTTTCGTCCAAATCAGTTTCAACCCGATCTCAAATATTTTCAGGCTGGTTAACTCTGTCGTTTAAACGTTTTAGTTGGTCAGGGGATAGCAGGTACATTTTTCGTGATACCATGTCTTACATCGATTATCTTGAAGCAGCGTTTGATATCAGCTGACCGAGGAATGGCAGAGCGACGCTGAGTAATGGGAGCAGAAATCCACCTGTTTGTAGAGTTTTACGTTTCTTGGATAGACTTGTCCTTTTGTCAGCAATCAGTCTAAGGTGATTCTTTTCCCGTCTGAGTTTTTTATATTGTGTATCTGTGACGGGGATCAAACCCTTTAAGAGGTTTAAAGCTAGTTCACACACTGCCTGAATCAAATCTGAGGAGCAGTTTGACAGTATAGCTTTACGCAGGTGCGGCGTGCTGTTCAATAACGCCGTCAGTAGAGGCATGTTTCTTTTCATACGGATCGACATTATTATTTAACTATTTTTCCAGGCAGATAGACGCATGGGAGCTCAGAAGGCAGCAGACCCGCTCTCAGTCTAAAGTCGTCTGGGCAGGCAGGCGTGAGGTCGACCAATAAATAACTGTGTGGCTTTTTTGTGGCATCTTCATAACTTTCTAAAAAGTATGATTTTTTTTTTCTAGGAAATATTTGTTGCGCCAAGATAGACATTTGTAGTTTGTCACATGGGTTTTTGAAAAGTATAAGGTGTGTACAATTCAAGTTGAGAGTACGACTATATTTTCCCTTATGAAAGATATTTTGCGTGAGAAACATTACCGACATATTTTTATGATGTCTATATTGTGTGAAAATTTTTACCACTTCTGGATTATCATTGGCTTCACATATTACATCGTCTAAAATAACCAAATGTTTTTCACCAGGCGGGAAAAGTTTTTCATCATCAAAAGAATCAGGTAGACCTTCCACAAACTTGATTTTTATACACAATTTTTGCAATTCACAATACAGAGGTTTAAAACAAGTGTAAATCCATACAATATTGTCATGTACAACATCCATTACATAATTACAATTCTCCAATACATTTTTAACAAAAACAGTTTTACCTGACCCGCTAGGGCCTACAATCAAGCAAGAGAATGGAGCCTTCAGTCTAAAATCCATAATAGTTTGTCTTTTAGTATCCGAATGGAACGCTCTTACCACCAGGCAGCAGACGGCGTTTATCAAAAACCACCCGAAACTTTTTTTCAATCGAGGAGTTTTTCAGCTGAAATCTGTGCTGTGCTGAATCTTGTGCTGTTGCGCTTTAAGGAAACGCTCCTCTGACGAGTCAGCTATGTACCCTTCAACCAGATCCTTGACACTGTCAAAATTAATTGACTCACAGCACTCAGTGATCCCTTTCACACGCAGACACACTTTACCACTTCTTGTCTGATAGCCATAACTTTTAGGTCCAGCGGCCACATACTCTTTAATGGTGTCGCCTGACAGTTCATCCGTGAGCTCCCGGAGCAGATTGCCTAAGGGGAGAACATTCTCATCTGCTTTACTTACGTAAATTATGGTATCTGTATCATAATAAAGGGCTCGATCCTGTAGCTCATCCAGATATTCATACAGTCTGATACGTGCATAACCTGTTGTGAATGCAGCTATAAAGATGTTATCTGTTTTATTAGGCGGTGCTACACATTTATCACTGTAACATTTCTGTACAATAGCCACTTTACCGGTGACAAAGGTAAAGTAATTTATCCTGAATTCCCCTGAGAACATGGCTGTGAGGAAGTCTTGGGGGTTATTTATTATCTCAGTCTGTGTCATGTTGCTACGCTGTGCAAACTTACCCCACAGGCTGTTAAGGCAGAGTTTTGCAACCTGTCTTTTAGCCGGATTGAGGGTGATTTTAGCTGGATCTAATTTGATTCCTTGTCTCTTGGCATAATCCCTTACATAGCTCTTTCTGCTTG
Source organism: Anabas testudineus (assembly GCF_900324465.2). Lineage (NCBI taxonomy): Eukaryota > Metazoa > Chordata > Actinopteri > Anabantiformes > Anabantidae > Anabas > Anabas testudineus. Next base: position 17,848,649 of record NC_046627.1, on the reverse strand, counting down.
CTGCATCAACAGCCTCAGGTGGATAACCGCTAGCCTCCTGTTTCCCTTTAAGGAACCCCTTAATATACCCTGTAAATAATGTGTTACTTACTCTAGGGAAATGCCACACCTCTTTCAATTCAACACGGTATCCCTTAGCAACAGCCTTGTTAATTTCAGGAGAAACCCACACACCAATCAGAGCTCGCTCTTCGTCGCTATGGCTACAAGACCCTGTCTGATAATTCTCCTCCGCATGTGCGGCAGAGCGTGAAGACCAACTTACCGCGAGATGTCCTGTACGGTAACACAGGGTGAAACAACCATCTCGGCGTGTAGACTTTAGCTTGAATGAGCCCAAAATAGGGACTCGGGTCCTGAAAGTCTCTAACGATAATTTCAGGATGGCCGATCGGATACGGAAACCTACAAAGGACATCGGGATACAACGATGTAAAATCCACGTAAAAACACTTCTCGTCGTCAGCGACGGAATAGCGCAGGCACGTTGGACACGTACGGCCGCCGTACAATGCGTCTCGCGGGATCAGGGGTTGGGGGGCGTGGTATTCTTTGAGAAAGTTACACACACCCGTGTCAGTTTTTTTCATCCTGTTCCATTGATGCTCCCAGATAACAAGTTTTACACCAAACTCACTCTCCAACAACCTGAGACGTTCCTCAGTATGCCTGTATGCACATTCAAAGCTCTCCCCCGTCAGAGGATTTCTGTCTGTGGGCTTGAAACACTGCGCACATCCGTGGTAAAAACATCCTAGAAACTCAAAAACAGTGTCAACACCATCAACCACGGCGTAACCGTCGACATAGAAATGACCAAACTGCTTCTTGCCTCGGTTCAGGGCATGCTGAATGAAAATGTTTTTCTGAAGCATGGTGTATTCCAGCCACTGGATGGCAGCGTCGGAATATCGTTTGCATTGCCGCCGGTAATTTTCCGGGCACGGAATAGCGACAGTATCTGGCCGAAGATGATTTTTGCGGAAGACATTCATGCAAGCTGCAGCAATCGTAGCGGAGAAAAACGGATCCACAGTCGTCTCGCTTATATAGCTATCTCGAAATAAGCGGCACGCCTTCCTAAGAATGAATGGCCTCTTTCTGAAAGTCAAATGTACCGTGACAGACCGAATTGTACCAACAGAGAAACTCGTCCCTCTTTTTTGGAGTCATCTGATCTATGCCGTAAAATTCCGGCGCTGGATAGGGACCCACATAATTCAGGTTTTCAGCCGAGCTGAAACGATGAGGGAAATGGCCTTTCTCCTTATCCTCGAAGCCCAAACATTTGGGCAGCTGCGCCAGAGGAAAGGGAAGGAAGGAGGCTGAATCAATGAATCTCTGATCATAGTGATTTTCACAGATTAATACAATTTTGGCACCTTGCATCACTACATCTGGGTCAACACCTAATTCAACCAGAGCTCTGATAATGATGTAGCCGTCAAACCCCCGAGAATTATGAGCCACAAAAACCATTTTACTGAACTCTGGTCTCCTGAAAAACCGAATACATTTTTTGGAGCATTCAACTCCTTCAAAACACCACTCAGTACCATGATCGCTTATAGCCGAGACATAAAACGGTACGTGGACGCCGGTGGCTGTGGGAAATGTCTCAAAATCATAGTAGATAACTCTTAACTTTTCCTCATCATCATCATCACTATCTTCATCATCATAGTCATCATCATCGTCGTCCTCGTCTTCATCATCATCACTAACCTTTACCGGTTTTGGCTTTGTTACTTTTGACATTGGGTGTAGACTTTTGCTTTTTATTACTTTTATTGTTTTTCTTTTTCTTTTTCTCAAACACCTCTAGAGGTTGAATGTAACATTTATGAGTTTCTTGTGTATCTATGTCGTCAGACTCCTTCTTGCAGATATTGCAAATAAACGCCGGGCATCTATGTCTTTGAAGCTGGTGCGATAACGCATTGTAATAGGGAAGTCTACAATCGGGACAATATTTATGTATATCGCATTGACTTGCATATTTCCCAGCTTTAGGTCGCCATTTTTTCTCTCTGTGTTTCTCCATACAGTAGAGCGATTGACACATACGTCCACAATCCTCACATCGGCTAAGATGCTTTGGCTTTGTGTTGCAGGCTTGGTCAAGACATACCCCACAGTGGGCGGGGCAGAGGTGGTAGGCTTCAGAGGCGCAACCCGTATGACAAAATGTGCAAAAGTACTTCACACCAAGAAACATCCCGACATCTCTGATCCCATAATAGTGACCCTGGAATAAGAATAAAAATAGAGTTTTTGCACTCCGCGGGGTCTGCGTTTCAAATTTCGACATAGGCCCACTTCCGTGGTTTCTGTAAAACACAACTATTTTACTCTTCACAACCGTTTCAAATTTAACAATGTGCGAAAAGGAGACAGGGGTCTGATCTGTTAGACCGCTTTGCTCCTGAATAATTCTACCAAATTTCACAGCATCGTCATCACTGCACCCAGGGTTGAGGAGATGCGCTAGATTGATGGCAAAGCACAGCTGATTGGTTAGATTATTCACGATGTACAAACACTTGCGCTTCTTGCTTAGAATCTCACAGTTCAGAGTTTTGTCAGCCCTCCTTTTACCCCCACCTCTCTCATTACGTACAAGCTGGCCGACTATTTCTAAACTATCATCACTCAAAACAGACTGATTGGATTGAGCGATGTGATCGAGCACCTCTTGAAATAATCTCAGATCAATACCGTCAGCCGTAGATACAATGGCTGCGGCGTTGTTTTGCAATAAATCACCACGTAACTCCAGCTGAATAACATCGTCATTACCGGAGGCATGGGCCTGGATTTTATCAACCAACTGATGGACAGCGTCCATAATGTGAACATACGCAGCTACAAAATCACCTGTACTTCCGCTACGCCGGAGGTTTAATGGCCGTCTAATCTCAATATTATTGAGATAGCACAAGGATGCTACCACCACCGCCACCCTCAGCAAAACTATTTTGAATTGGAGGGTCATGAGCGCCATCTTCAGGGTTCACTTTGTCACTACGCGACGTGGTAGGCTGGGTACACCTGCTGGTTGAAGGCTGACTACAAGTGGTGGATGGAGGCGGATTAGAAACCCATGAGGCTTGAGGAATACAACTACTTGTTGAAAGTTGGTTACCGGAGTTTGTTGAAGCAATGACTCCTCCTGTCTCCTGGGGGTGGATGACACCCTAAATTTTCAGGAGCGTTACTCCGCTCTGTTGCATTTTTTTGAATCTGTCTAGAAATATTTAGTATTTGATTTATTGTTTCGTCAAGTTCGACTAAAGGAGGCTCGGTTTGTGTGGCAGGTCTCGGAGCTGTCGCAGGACCAATTGAGCTTGCGCTTGACAAAGCTTTTATCTCATCAATCAAGGTTTTGTGAAATGTTATCATCGCTAATGTGATTCGGCTGAGACGCCGAGTTTTCTGGCTGATGACTTATGTTTAGAATCTGATTTAATATATCATCATGATCAAATGGACAAGGATTGGGTTGGCTATGTTGCAGAGCAGGGGTTAAAGGTTGAGATTCAACACTATTGTCCAAAGTAAGAGTGTTTATCTCATCAAACAAGGCTTGATAATCGTTTTGCTCAGAAGCTAACTCTGATTGAGAGCTACAGACAGCGAGTTGTTCTAATAGAGCATCTATTTGACTGAGATTATGAGGGGTCACATCATCATCATCGTTGCTAGTGTGAAGGTTCAGGTTGTTAGGTTGTTCGTCAGTACGCTGAGGCGGCGTTGGCTGCGATAGAGCGCTGATAACTCGAGCCAAATATTCTCTCAGATTATTAAGCTTCATTCTCTTGACTATTCAACCCACATAAGCAACGGTAACATAAAACACATGAAACAGCTAACAACAGATTTCTTTGCCCACAACCAAACATAATGCCTTCATTCTATACATTAAATCAATATTGTAACATAAACATTGCTGAATTATACATCCATGACACACTCATGACAGTTTTTTCAGTTGTGTGTAACCCGAGCTACACACCAGGAGAACCTAGAGTAGATGAACAGTCTAGAGTTTAGGATCTGATGACACTCTCACTTTTTTTTCATTATGGAAATGTGAGGGAATCAATGAAGACGCAGGCTTACATCACATGATCCTGTTTGCAGACACCGGACTCATCCTTCGACCGTCATCCAACGGGGGAGGAAGGAAGCTGAACTGAAGAAAATAAAGGCTTCTTTTCTTCAAAATAAAGCGCCGAACATAATACATGGGGATCCGACCCTAAAATCATACACAATGCATCAGTTTTATGACCAAGATTTTTTAGTTTGTGATTTCTTAAAATTGACTGAGAGGACTTACAGCGTATGTTATTTTTTTACACACAGCGTTGTAGACTCTGAGGTTTTTTTTTCTTTATTTGAAGTCAAGCACAGCGCCGCTGATTGCTAAAAAATAAAAGAATGTGTGCATCGTCACAAAATTGTAGAACAATGTTAGCTAGAATTTGTACTCAAATTAAGGATAAAACTTTTTAAATGTTTTCATCAGACAATATAAATTATTGATTAACTCGCTCCTAACTCAAATGGTCAGTGGACGTTTGGCATAGCGGTTAAGCGTCAGACTTTTTAAGTGGCGAGCTCAGGTTCGTATCCCACTAACTAATGACATCATTATATATTTATTATTTAATACATTAATTAAGCCGTACATTTAGACTTAACAATAATTAAACAAACTTACAGTTTTTCCAAAGTCAGCTCTGCGCAGCATGGACCAGTCTCGTTAGACTCGAGCAGACGGCTGCTTCTATGTCAGACGCTTGAACAGAACTGAGTTCCGATTTTTGAAGCTTTGACCAAACTTCCAACTTTTATGGACTGGTGAAATTTTGGCGGGCGGAATGCAGGATACTTGTGTGTGTGTGTGTGTGTGTGTGTGGCACCATTCTCATGGATTACCAGACACCTGTGTTTATTCTTGAATTTCTGAGTAATGCCTTTGTATATTATCCTGGTCTTAGATGGGTCTGGCGGATGTCTGGAAGTCATTAAAAGGTCATCTAGAAGTAGTGAAAGGTCGTCTAGACTCCATTACAGTGACATCATTATACCCTTAATGTAAGGGGGGGGGATCCCTGGGAAAGTAAGTCCATGGTGACCTTAGGTTCATCAATCATAATTAAATAAATCGGACATAAAGTAGTTATGACATTCTCTTACATCATAGTACAGAAACAGCACTGGTAAAGGTCACCAATGATCTATTAGCATCAGACAATGGACTACTCCCTATATTTGTCTTGTTAGATCTTAGTGCTGCATTCCACGCTGTAGATCACAACATTTTATTTCACAGACTGGGACATGTCATTGGGATCCAAAGAACAGCACTAGAGTGGTTTAAATCACATCTGTCAGATTACAGTTTGTACATGTTAATGATGAGTCTTCCATGCACAGCAAAGTTAGCTATGGAGTTCCACAGGGTTCTGTGCTTGGACCGATTCTTTTCAATCTATATATGTCACCCTTATGCAATATTATTAGGAAACACTATGATACCCAGCTATACTTGTCTGTTACAGTTCCTCCCTCTGCCCCTGTTTTTTGGTTTGGTTTTGTTTGTTCTATGACTCACCCTCCTGCAACACAACCATATATGGACTTCCTCCGCTTTCCACTGAACTCCCCGGACTAATTACTGACTCAGTTCACCTGTGCACTCCCTCTGCCTTATAAGCACCCCTCAGTCCTCAGTTCATTGCTGGTTTGTCACCCTGACATCATACATGCTGTTCGTTCGTTCGTTCGTTCGTTCGTTCGTTCGTTCGTGTCTTTCGTTCGTTCGTTCGTTCGTTCGTTCGTGTCTTTCGTTCGTGTCTTTCACATTGACTTTCACACATCACTCACCTCTGCTTCATTCATGATTCATGCCCATTGACACTCACTCATCGCTGGTTAGTTCGTTTGTTTGCTCATGTTCATTTTTGGTTAGTTCGTTCGTTCATGTCTTTCATGCTGCACACTACTCCTCCTAAATCTGGTCAGTTCGTTTGTTTGTCTGTGAGGCACCTGTCTGTTTTTGGTTTGTAGGTTTGATTTGTTTGGTCTGCGTTTATGCAGCATTTTTAGTTGATACTTTGTCCTGTTAGTTTTGTATGTTTGTTCCTTTTTGCCTGCCTTGCGAAAGTGATTTTGGTTTGTCACTTTGTACATTTAGTTTGTTAGTTTCATGTCCGCCTTAGTGCGAGGTTTTTTGTTGGTACTTTGTCTGTTGTCGGTAGAGTTTTAGTTTGAGTTTTCGCCTGTGTTTCCACAGTGTTTTATGTTCGTACTTTGTATTTTTTGTTGGTTGATTGGCTCGTCTTTTGCTGCATTACGGCAGCGCTTTTGTTTATCACTTTGTTTTTGTCGACCGTGTTCCTTTCAGTTGTTACTTTGTTGGCGTTGGTTAGTTCCTTGTGTCCCCTGCCCTTTTTGTTAATAAATATACTTTTTGTTTGCACCCGTTTGGTCCCCGTTAGTCCTGTCCGTCCGTTTTGTAACACTTGTCTATGAAACTAGAAGAAACTAATCAATTAGTCAAACTTCAACCATGCAAAACATGCAAGACAAAGGCCTGGATATCAAACAAAATAACGAGAAGGAAATTCCTTCTCAAAGGTCATTGTTTGGGCCTAAAAATCTCAGGCATTATGTCTAATCACATTCTCACCCTTAATGACTTGGTATTGACCTCAAGTAATACTGTAATCTCTTTTTTTCACCTGAGAAACATTGTTAAAATTAGGAGCATCCTGTCCCAAAGTGATGCTGAAAAACTAGTCTAGACTAAACTAGACTTGTTACTTCCAGACTGGACTATTTAATTCATTATTAATAGGATGTCCCAATAACTCCTTAAAAGCATCCAGTTAATCCAAATTTCTGCCGCCAGAGTTCTGACTGGACTTAGCAAGAGATCCTATGTCTCATACGATAGCTTCTCTTCATTGGCTCCTTGTAAAATCCAGAATTCATAGCTCCATATTTTCCAAGCAGAACTCTACGTTCTCAGGCTGCAGGTTTACTTGTGGTTCCTAGAGTTTCCAAATGTAGAATGGGAGGCAGAGCCTTTAGCCCCTCTCCTGTGTAACCAGCTCCCAATTCAGGTTTAGGAGGCAGACACCCTCTCCACATTTAAGACTAGACTTAAAACTTTCCTTTTTTATAAAGCATATAGTTAGAGATGGATCAGGTGACTCTGATCTTAGTTATGCTGATATAGGTTAGTCTGCTGGGGGAACCTCCTATTGATACACTGAGCTCCTCTCCTTTCTCCTATATCAATTCAAATGGCACCATTGCATGTCATTAACTTTGCATCTTCTCTCTCCTGTAGTTGTTTCCTCCTCTCTGTCTCCCTCTCTCTGTACTTTTCTGCAGGTATCTTTGGCCTGGAGCTGTATATCTGTAGAATCCAGTTCATCTGCCCAATGTTCTTGCTGCTTGTTGTTTATGTTGCCTGCTGTTCTTTTCTCTCTCCTCTTTCCACTCACCCCAACCAGTCGAGGCAGATGGCCGCCCACTATGAGCCTGGTTCTGCTGGAGGTTTCTTCCTCTAAAAGGAGTTTTTCTTCTCCACTGTTGCCTAATTGCTCAAATGGGATTTTTGGGTTTTCTACATCATTTTTTGTATAATTATACTGTACAGTGTGGGGTTTAAGACCTTACAAAGTGCCTTGAGATTACTTCTGTTGTGGAATGGGGCTATACAAAAAAACTAGTTCTAGTTCTAAATTCTAGTTCTAACCTACCCGTTTCCCTTGATCCTAACCCTTGACCTGTCTTCACCTCTTTATCCTAATTCTTTTTCCTGTCAAACTCCTGACTCCGGTCAGATGGTTGTTCCCACACCACTTCACAAAACTGTCCACCAGACCCCTGCACCGTCTCCTCCCCACCGCTGATACGCCCAACCACTGCAGAGTCATCTGAGAACTTCTGTAGATGGCAGGACTGAGAGAACAGTCCCCTGAGGTGCTTCTGTGCTGCTGACCATCCGCTCAGACTCTCATCACTGCAGTCGTACAAACTGGTCTGTCTGTCAGGTAGTCAGTGATCCAAGAGGCTGTGGAGGAGTCTACATGCATCTTCAGGAGCTTCTCTTTCAGCAGGACAGGCTGGATGATAAAGGCACTGGAGAAATCAAAGAACGTGATCCTCGCAGTGCTGTTTGCTTTCATCCATGTAGCTTCTTCAGTCTGAAGATAGTTGGTTAGAGGCCACAAATTTATGCTCCAAGACTGGTTTCACTCCACCCCTTGCCCTGAATAGGCTCGTTAGGTGGAACAAAAGATGGGGGAGATGTGAAGGATGTAATGGTCAAACCTCTGCCAACCCCCTCTTAACACCTAAATGGGTCGTTAAGTGTGTCCAACCTGGTGAAGGTGTGAACTGGTTCTGGCCTTTTTCGGGATAGATGAAATGGCAGCATGATAAATAGAAGACAGGTTGTGTCTAAGTCTTCCACCTCTGTTGAGAGAGGGAGTGTTGATTTGCACATGCAAGGCTTCCCTCACCCCTCTCTTAAACCACTTGTCCTCTTTGTCCAATATTTGAACGTCACAGTCCTTAAATGAGTGTCCTTTGTCCTTAAGATAAAGGTACACAGCTGATTCAGGACCTGAGGTGTTACTCCTCCTGTGCTGTACCATCCTCCTGTGTAGCAGCTGTTTGGTTTCTCCAATGTATATTTCAGAACATTCTTCACTGCATTGGACCGCATACACTATATAGTTCATCTTGTGTTTTGGAGTCCGGTCTTTGGGATGTACAAGTTTCTGTCTAAGTGTGTTGGTGAGTTTGAAGTAGACAGGTATGTTGTGTATTCTGAAAATCCTTTTAAGCTTCTCTGAAACCCCAGCCATGTAAGGTATGACCAGGTTTTTGCGTAGGACGTGGGACTCTGACTGTTCCCTTGTTCTTTTCGTGGAACAGGTTGCTGCCTTTTTGAAGGCCCACTTGGGATATCCACAGGTCCGGAGCGCTGTCTTCAAATGTGTGTTTTCCTCCTTTTGTGCTTCTATGGAGGTGGGGATGTTTTGAGCTCTATGGTTCAATGTCCCGATGACTCCTATTTTGTGTTGTAATGGATGATGCGAGTCGAACAACAGGTACTGGTCCGTGTGGGTGGGTTTCTTTTAAACCTCTATTTCCAGTCTTCCGCCTTTCCCAATGATGACCGCACAGTCCAGGAAGGCCAAACAGTTATCTTTGGTGTCCTCTCTAGTGAAACTGATGTTGGTGTACACTGAGTTTATGTGGTCTGTGAAAGACTGTACCTCCTGGATCTTGATCTTCACCCAGGTGTCATCCACATATCTGAACCAGTGGGTTGGTGTCGTCCCTGGGAAAGAGTTGATAGCTTTCTTCTCCACCTCTTCCATTTATAGGTTTGCTACAATGGGTGACACTGGGGGAACCCATGGTACAGCCGTGTCTCTGTTTGTAGAAGTCCCCTCTATACGTGAAGTATGTGGTGTTGAGACACAGGTCCAGGAGCAAACAGATCTGGTCGGGACTGAGGTTGGTTCTGGTGCTGAGGGAGTTGTCTTCTTCCAGTCTTCTCTTCACAGATGTTAATGCGTCCGTAGTGGGGATGCTGGTGAAGAGAGATGTGACATCAAAGGATACCATGGTTTCACTAGTATCCAGTTCCAGGTCCCTGACCTTTGCCGTAAAGTCCTCTGAGTTGTGGATGTGGTGGTCAGTGTGTCCAACTAGTGGAGCTAATACTGTGGCCAGGAATTTGGCAATGTTGTGTGTGACCGAGTTAATACTGCTGACTATTGGTCTGAGAAGGGCTCCTTCCTTGTGTATCTTGGGAAGGCCATAGAGGCAAGTAGTGGCTTCCCCAGGATACAACCTGTAATAGGTTGCCCTATCAATGGCATTTTCCAGTTCCAGATGTTTCAGGCAGTCTGTTACCTTCTTGTTGTAGTTGCTGGTGGGGTCTCTTTTCAGTTTTTTCTTGTGTGCTTGTCCTCCAGAAGCAAAATCACCTTACCATGATAATCTGCAGTATTCAGGATGACAGTGCATCTTCCTTTGTCCGCAGGAAGGATGGTAATCGTTTCATCCCTGCTGAGTGATGTCAGCGCAGTTCTCTCATCGTTGGTGAGGTTGGAGTCTTTAAGTCGAAGTTCTTCTGCTTCTGCCAGTGGTAGGTTGTTGTTTCGGATGGCGGATTCAGTCGCTGTAATGAAGTCTACAACAGGACCCTGTTTTGGGGTGATTGCATAGTTAAGGCCATCTGTGCTTTCTGTACAAACTCCACGACTGCCTCCATTGCTGGCTTAGGAAGAGCATCACATAATTTCTTGTGGAGGTTGTCGGATCTGTGTTCTAAAGTGTCTGTGGTGTAGTGTGTCAGTCTTATTCGTTCATCAAGCAGATGTTTCTGTGCTCCCTGAAGGATCTTGGCTACTCTATGGCTTCTTACTGAAGAATGCAGGCGTAGGCCTGACCGGCAAGAGGTTCTGCTGTCTGCATCTGAGGTTGAAGCTGGAAGATGGTTCCTGTAGTCTGCTACTTTTCTGGCTGTCCTTTCATATTCCCGCACCAACTTGAGGGTTTCTGCCCCAAAGTGTGCAGCAATATGTCGGTGAAGATTCTCAGTCGTCCAGGTGAAGTTATCTGAAAGTTGAGTCATGGCAACTGGAATTAAGTTAGTTGAAACGTTTCGCTACCCATCCAAGTGGCTTCTTCACTCTGAAGATAATTAGTTAGAGGTCACAAATTTATGTTTTAAGACTGGTTTCACTCCACCCCTTGCCCTGAAGCTCTCAGGAGCTTCCTGAGACCACTTCCTTACAGTTCTCGTGGTCACTGTCTGCTTCTGAACAATAGAAGTGTAGACGGGGTGAGGAGCACCAGATTGTGGTCAGATCTGCCTAAGGGAGGAAGAGCAATGGAGGTGTATGCATCCTTCACGTTTGCATACAGTAAATCTAGGGTCTTATTGTCTCTGGTGGAGCAGTTGGCAAACTGGTAAAAAGTGGGGAGAGTTGTCCAGAGACATGTGGTTAAAATCTCCTGTTATTATTAAGGCGTTTGGATGCTGGTTCTGTAAGTTAGCAGTGACTGAGTTAATGACGTCACACACTACTTTAGGAGCGGCTGACGGGGGAATGTAAGTCGTAATGACAATAACACAGGTAAACTCCCTCGGTAGATAATATGGACGCAGACTTGCAGCTAAGAGTTGAATGTCCAGGCTACAGAGACATTCCTTTACAGTAACATGTCCGGGGTTACACCACCTGTTATGCACTGCAATCCCACCTACTCTCCTCTTACCGCTACTCCTGCAGTATCTGTCTGCCCGCACAGTCCTGAAGCCGCTGATGGTGCAGTTGGAGTCCGGAATATGTTCCTGCAGCCAGGTCTCAGTAAAACACATGATGCTGCACTCACGATATTCCCGCTGGCTTGAAGTCAGCGCACCAAGCTCGTCCATCTTATTCACCAGGGACCTCACATTTCCTGTGACCACAGAAGGTAGAGAAGGTTTAAACCTTCTCTTCCACTCTTTCTTTTTGAGTCTGGCTCTGCATCCCCAGCACCTTCTCCGTCTTAGCTCCACAGGGATCAGGGGCCCTTCTCCCAGTGAGTGTTGGGAGAGCGCGATCAGCTGATCTCTGGTGTAAACAATGTTCCCCCACCCCTTACAGAGGGGGGAGGAATTGTAAAGATTTATGGCCACAGGTAGAAAGGACCTCCTGTGGTGCTCTGTGGAGCACTTATTCAAGATTCAAGATTCAAGATTCAAAAAACTTTATTGATCCCAGAGGGAAATTGTTTTGCCTCATTACCATTGTTCTCAAAACAAACAGAAAGAAAAGGAACCACAACCAGGAAAGATCCAACACCAACATAAATACACAAACATAAATACACAATAACATCAATACCGAAAAACTCAATATATATACAGAATATGTAAATAGATAAATGAAATTGGGTCAATATATGCACAGCAAGGTTATGACAGTATCACTTCCCCCACACCTTACAGAGGGGGGAGGAATTGTACAGATTGATTGCCACAGGTAGAAAGGATCTCCTGTGGCGCTCTGTGGAACATTTAATGTTAATAAATCTTTGGCTGAACGTGCTCCTCTGTCCAACCAACACACTGTGCAGTGGGTGGGAGGGATTGTCCAAGATTGAGAGGAGTTTGGACAGCATCCTCCTTTCAGCAACAACATGTAGAGGGTCCAGCTCCATCCCCAGAACAGAGCCAGCCCTCCTAATCAGTTTGTTTAGTCTGTTAGTGTCTGCCACCTTCATGTTGCTGCCCCAGCAGACCACAGCATAAAAGATGACACTGGCCACTACAGACTCATAAAACATCCGCAGCATGGTGCTGCAGACGTTGAAGGACCTGAGTCTCCTCAGGAAGTACATCCGGCTCTGAGCCTTCCTGTACAATGCTGATGAGTTTTTGGTCCAGTCCAGTTTGTCGTCCAAGTACACTCCCAGGTATTTGTACTCGGACACGACTTCCACCTCCTCCCCCTGTATAGAGAGAGGGATGACAGGACTCCCAGATTTCCTGAAGTCCATCACCAGCTCCTTTGTTTTGTTGATGTTCAGTTGCAGATGGTTGAGTCCACACCAGTCAACAAAACTGTCCACCACTCCACGGTACTCCGTGACATCTCCACCCTTAATACATCCTACAACTGCAGAGTCATCAGAGAACTTCTGAAGATGACAGGACTCTGAGTTGTACCTGAAGTCTGAGGTATACAGGGTGAAGAGGAATGGAGACAGAACTGTCCCCTGTGGAGCACCTGTGCTACTGATCAGTGTCAGACACACAGTTCTGCAGGCGGACGTACTGTGGCCGGTTGGTGAGGTAGTCCATGATCCAGGAAATCAGGGGAGTGTTGACTTGCATGTTTTTTAATTTCTCTCCCAGCAGTGCAGGCCGGATGGTGTTGAATGCACTGGAGAAATCAAAAAACATGATCCTCACTAAGCCCCTAGGCTTGTCCAGGTGGGTGTAGGTGCGATGGAGAAGGTGTATGATGGCGTCATCCACTCCAATATGGGGTTGGTAAGCAAACTGGAGGAGGTCAAGTGAGGGTTTGACCAGAGGTCGGAGGGACTCTAGGATCAGCCTCTCAAAAGCCTTCATGATGTGTGATGTCAGAGCCACAGGTCTGTAGTCATTGAGGACTCTGGGACGTGGCGTCTTATTCACTGGAACAAGGCACGACTTTTTCCACCCTAGAGGAACTCTCTCCAGTTGTAGGCTGAGGTTGAAGATGTGTTGGAGAACAACACATAGCTGAGGAGCACAGGCTTTCAGCACCCTTGGGCTGACTCCATCAGGACCTGCAGCCTTTGTGGGATGAAGCCTGTGCAGCTCTCTTCTCACCTGCTCAGCTGAGATTGTTAGGGTGGTAGCTGAGTCATGTGGGGGAGGGACTGAGGAGCAGTTGGTGAACTGAAGTGGGCTCTGTGGATCAGCCTGGAATCGATTGAAGAAATTATTCAATTCATTGGCTCGGTCAACAGTCCCCACATTCTCCTGACTGCTGGACTTGTAGCCAGTGATGGTCCTCATACCCCTCCAAACCTCCCTGGTGTTGTTCTGTTGAAGGCGTTGTTCCAGTTCTTTCCTGTAAACCTCCTTCCCCTCCCTGATCCTGACAGACAGCAGTCTCTGGACCCTCTTTGCTGCCTCCCTGTCTCCTGATCTGAATGCCTTCTTTTTGTCATTCAGGATGGCTTTAATGTCCTTAGTGACCCAGGGCTTATTGTTTGGGAAGCAGCAAATGGTTTTTGTAGGTACCTGGGTGTCCACACAGAAATTAATGTAGTCAGAGATGCAGTCTGTCAGTCCATCAATGTCCTCACCATGAGGTTCACAGAGAGTCTTCCAGTCTGTCTCTTCAAAGCATCCCTGCAGGGCAAGGTGTGCCCCCTCTGTCCACCTCTTTACTGTTTTAATGGTGGGAGGCTGCCTGTGAACCAAAGGTGTGTATTGTGGGAGGAGATGTACCAGGTTGTGATCCGACTTTCCCAGAGGGGGGAGGACTGTGGAGCTGTAGGCATCTTTAACATTAGCATACATCAGGTCCAATGTCCTCTCCCCCCTGGTGGGACAGCTCACAAACTGGGTAAAGGTAGGAAGTGTCTTATTGAGGGTGGCGTGATTAAAGTCTCCAGAGATCATAAAGAAGGCGTCAGGGTGTCTGGTCTGCAGGTTGGAGGTGACCGTCTGAATGACGTCACACGCAGCAGCGGCGTTAGCGGATGGAGGAACGGAAACAGATTAATATGGTGTGAGAAAACTCTCTGGGCAAATAATATGGACGAAGTCCCACAGCCAAAAGTTCAATATCAGGGCTGCATACACGCTCTTTCACAGTGACATGGCCAGGATGGCACCACCTGTTGTTAATGAGAACGGCGAGCCCCCTCCTCTCCTCTTACCGCTCTCCTCTCGCCTCCTGTCCCAGCGCACGGTGCTAAAACCGTCTATATTAACACTGGAGTCAGGAATACCATCATGCAGCCATGTCTCTGTAAAACACATCAAACTACACTTTGTAAAGATTTTCTCCATCCTCACCAGAGCTGTCAGTTCGTCCATCTTATTGTCCAGTGATCTTCTGATCTCCTCTGGGATGTTTAAAGTCCCGGACAAAGTTTGATCCTTTACTCCGGTCGTCCTCAGTAAGATCAGCTGATCCCGGGTGTAAGCAAAAGAGCTGGCTCCATGGTGATGGAGCAGCTGTTGCGCTCCAGTCTTTCGGGTTAGTGAGAGAATGAATCCAAAGGTAAAAACGGAGATAAAAACTCTCTCGAACAACATGATCTGAGAGGGTAAAACTTAATTTCAAAACTAGTTACTTATCTACACAAAAAGAATAAAAATAATAAGATAAAAATACAGAAAAAGACATCACAAGATGAGAACAGTGGTAAATCGGCTGCAGCAAGGCTCGCGCCTGCGCACTTCAATCCGTCTTACTGTTAAGTCTCTTGCTGAACGTGCTCCTCTGTTACGGTGCTGAAAGCCTGTGCTCCTCAGCTGACTCCATGTGGACCTGCAGCCTTTGAGGTGTCAAGCCTGTTTCTTCTCACCTGTGTGTGGGGGAGGGACTGAGGAGCAGGTACTAAACTGCAGGGGGCTCTGTGGCTCAGCCTGGAATTGAGTGGGGAAAAAATGTATTCATTTGTGGGGACTGTGGACCATGCCAACAGTCACCTGGCTGCTGCACTTGTAGCCAGTAATGGTCCTCATGCCCCTCCACACCTCCGTAGTGTTATGCTGAGGGCTTGGTTCCAGTTTCCTCCTGTAAGCCTCCTTTCCCTCCCTGATCCTGACAGACAGCAATCTCTGGACCCTCCCTGTCTCTTGACCTGAATGCCTTCTTTTTGTCATTCAGGATGGCTTTAATGTCTTGAGTGAGCCAGGGCTTGTTGTTTGGAAAGCAGGAAATGTTTTTTTTTTGTTGTTTTTTTTGTTTTTTTGTTTTTTTTGTGGGTAGTTACAATAATAATAATAATAATAATAATAATAATAATAATAACAATAACAGAGCACTTTTCTAAAAATGTTACAAAGAGCTTTACAAAAAAGACAAAAACACATGTAGCCCAACAAGACCAACTTGAGCAAGCACTACGCCAACAGTGGAGAGGGAAAAACTCCCACCCCTAGAGCAGTCCTTCTCAAGTGGGGATGCTGGGGGGGAGCGTGTGACCCCAGGAAATGTGCTTTTTTGCCATTCTAGAATAAAGTGTATTTGCACATTGAGCACAGTAGATGGCAGTGGCGCTCTCATTGTCAGAGTGTGCGCAGAGAGTCAAAAACATATTTATAGTTTAAGTAAGGATCTAATTTTTCAGGCAAATTGTTGAACTTTAAGTTTTTTAAGAGACAGTAATACAAACACAACTTACAACAACTACAGCATCAGTCCTTAGAATGTCTTTCTGTTGAAACTGGTCTTCCTGAGTTAATGGGACGTCTTCCTAAAGAAAGATTTTAGTTTAAAGATCAGAAAAGGCTCGCCGGTAGAGGTATGTTTTAAGGAGAGATTTAAAAAATGTTACTGAGTCAGCTGATCTTATTTCCTCAGGTAAGTTTTTCCAGAGTTTGGGGGCTCTAACTGAAAAAGCTCACCTCTAGTTGTCATTCTGACATCAGGGACATACAGAAGATTTCTACCAGAGGATCTCAGGTTACGTGCAGGCTCATGAGGCTTTAAAAGCTGGGATATATAGCTGGGGAATGGCCATGCAGAGCTTTTAAAGTTATTAATAAAATCTTAAAATCAATCCTAAAACATACTGGCAGCCAGTGTAAGGAAGCTAAGACAGGAGTGATGTGTTCCTATTTTCTTTTTCTAGTTAAGAGTCTTGTACGTGTTTGTCCACACAGAAATTGATATAGTCAGTGATGCAGTCATTTTATCAATGTCCTCACTGTGGGGTTCAGAGAATCTTCCAATCTGTCTCTTCAAAGCAACCCTGCAGGGCTAAGTGTGCCCCCTCTGTCCACCTCTTTACGGTTTTAATGGTGGACCAAAGGTGTGTATTGCAGGAGGAGATGTACCAGGTTGTGACTTGACTTTCCCAGAAGGGGAAGGGCAGTGGAGCTGTAGTTATCTTTAACATTAGCATACATCAGGTCAAATGTCCTCTTTCTCCAGGTACTCTGGCTTCTTATTCACAGGAACTAGGCACTGTCCCACAACCTGGTGGGACAGCTCACAAACTGGGTAAAGGTGGGAAGTTTCTTGATGAGGGTGGCCTGATTAAAGTCTCAAAGAATAGATCATAAAGAAGGCGTCAAGGTGTCTGGTCTCCAGGCTGGAGGTGACCGGAGGCTGGAGTTCAGGCTGAGCTGAGCTTTGAGCTTTTAGCATTGGGGTGTATGTGGTCCACTGCAGTGAAGAATGCTCTGAGCTATATATATTGGACAAACCAAACAGCCCCTACACAGGAGGATGGCACAGCACAGGCGGAGTAACACCTCGGCTGTCTACCTTCATCTTTTGAGATAAGGGGACCACAAGACGTTGTTAGCTTGCAGAGTGCAGTGAGCAAGAGCATTTGTAGATGGTACTATTGAGTCAACCACTTTAAAGGAAAGAGTTGAGGCTGAGGTGTGACGTGCCCTTTTTTAGCTTATCAAAAATGAGACGTGCTTCTGCATTTTGGATCATCTGGAGGGGTTTGATTGTGCATGCTGGTAACCCTGTCAGGAAGAAGAACCTGCACAATTAGTTGTGTTGTATAGTCCAAAGGTAGGGTCTAATATTTCTGATGTTAAAAAGGACAAATCTGCATAAGCAACGCCAGCATATCAATGCTCCTTGCTTCTTACAGTAAACCCCACCGCCAGATCCACCTGCTAACACTTCACTTTGCCAGTCTGATCTTATCTTATTGAATAGCAGCTAATAATAATAATAATAATAATAATAATAATAATAATAATAATAATAATATATTATTATTATTATTATTATTATTATTATTATTATTATTATTATTATTATTATTATTATTATTAGCTTAATACAGGCTCAACATCTGCTTATGATTAATAACTGTGCAGTTAATGAATAGTCAAGATAAAATGTGGTCAGTTCTCTTAACACAGCAGAAGTGCAGAAAGGTGTCTGCAACTACTGTGGCCTCTACTGTACAGGTAGGCTGATGACAACACAAATGGAAAGCCATCCCACTGGATACATGAAATCTACTGCTACATCTGACCATCTTAAGTCTGTGATTTGAAACAGTTTGAGCACAGCTGAGCAATATTATAAGAACAGGTTCACCTCTGTGGTTTTATATTAAATTTTGTCTAAACATCTGAAACAACTGATGAGATCAGTGCAGCGTCTTTTCACAGATCTGCATTTTACAGCTTGGTGGCTGCTATGCTAAACACTGTGACGCTGAGAGGAATGAGAACTTCTCAGTTCTTATGGCAAATGTTATGGTAATACTCTAAGGAAACAAGTCTGCAGCAAAACGCAGCATCCACTTCACAGGATGCTACCAGCCTGTGTTAAAGTGGGATGGGGTGAACTCTTAAGTATGGTACCTTTTTGTTAATGACATGAAACCTTTATTAGTGCTAGATGTAGCATTAACACCACCAGGTGGCGTTAATCAACCCATTTTTACCTCTGTGTTCAAAGGAGGGTTCAGCAGCATTATGAGCAGCAATAACATTTTTATGATTTGATTTTAGCTCAATGACAAACTGAGGAATTTTCAGTGACCATGACTGGTTCCAAGTGAAGAGAGTTTTTATTTTCACTGCCACAAATCAGATTTATTATGATTAATGACTATTATAAACTTTGCTGCACTATTCATGTATCCCTTTAAAGATTGAGTTTGTCATAAACAAAACTGAGGGGCAGTCCAACTCTGCCTTCGGCAGGAAAACGTCTCATAGAACAGCTTCATTAAATCTTCTTTCCACTGTGGGTTTTGCATTTGTCTCTGTTGACAGTTCAGTCTCAGTTCTTGTTTTGCACTCTCTGCTCTGCTAACATGAGAAACGAAACACCACCACACCAATGAGGTTCTCGGATATGTCCTGCACAGCTTCTAAACATATTTGTGGTTTAAAGTGTCATCAGACCATCTTCATGCACATAAGAACAATAAAGTGTTTGTATAGCATTGTTTAAAGGGTCGGTACATATTTTTTGAACATATGTCAGTGTTCCTATATGTGTTCATATATTTGAACATAATTCAGTATAAATTATTGTCTGGTGTTCAGTCTGGTTTGTGATGGTAGGTCAAACCTGGTTTATATGTAGATGGTGAATTGTGCTTTGTACAGTGCTGCATCACTATCAAAGTTTTCAAACAAAAGTAGCTGTGATTCATTGTTAACATCAAAATATGAATTAACCTGTAGTTAGTTTTTATATTCTTATGTTCACATACTCATATTTTAATTGATGGGTTGATCTTTGACTTTTGCTTCTTATCAAGGAAACAAACACTCTTGCTATTTTGTTATATTGTATGTTTAGTATTTCTGAGAGCACTTGAACGCAACATTACTTTTATCACTCCTCCTCCAGGGGGCGTATGTATGTGGTTTATACTCACACACACCTGGATCTCTGTGTTTCTCTCACATTTCACCCAGCTCCCTCTTTGACTTTCGCTTTTTTGCACTGGGGAAACTGAAACTTAACTCGATATAGGAACAGAACAGAAAGAGTTTGATTAGCTCAAGACCAGTGAGCGAGGTCAGTGTGTCTGATAAAGAACTCCTTCAAAGAGGAGGCAAACTGTGCACCTGTAACAGACAGGACGAAATGAGCAACAGAAAACAATAAAATAATACAATTATCTGTGACTCACAAACCAAGACTGAGAAAATAATAGAAGCAATATGTCAAGAAATACAATAAGGAAACTGCAAGGGAAGATGAAATGAGCCATACTAAAACTATTTTTGTAAAAACATAATAGTAATTATTATTACTCAATGTCTTGTGTAGTACAACTTCTTAAATTGTCTGGTTCATTCCAAAAAAAAAAAACAAAAAAAAAAAACAAAGCAGCACCATCAACAGTCACAGTCTGATGTGCTGAGAGGAGCTTAAATATATGGAGTTATATTCAATTCAATTATTTATTTGTACAGCCCCAAATTACAACAGAAGTCATCTCAAGGCACTTTACAGTGTTTAAGGTTTAAGAGTATTATTGTAAAAAATATATATATATATAGAAAATTCAACAATCCCATTTGTGCAAGCTTTGGGCAACTGCCCACACTGAAGTACCGCAGCAGCAGCACAACACAAACAATGCAGAACTTTTTTGTCGATCGATGAGTTTTTCAATTGGAAACCTCTCTTGTCACACTGAATTTTATGCTGAGGGGCTGTGAGAAAAAGGTCCTCACTCGTGCCGGCCAAATATTTCACGCTGTCGAAATTCACTCCCTGACAGCACTCGTAGCTCTGTGTGATCCCTTTAATGTGCAACGAAACTTTACCACCCCTCGTCTGATATGTGTAGCTTTTTGGCCCTGCCGCAACAAATTCCTGAAATGTCATACTTCAGTGATTTGAACTGTTGGACTGTGGCTCAATTTACTGGGAAAACTGTCTTCTATGTGACAGCCAAGTCCTGCGTGCTTGTTTATGAAGGAATAGGAGATGTTTCGGTCTCAAGTCATCAGTTTATTTAACAATCAATTAAAAAAAATCTATCTATCTATCTAATCTACAAACTAACAAACCATGTGCCTGTTGATTTGCCTTTTGTCAGATGTTCTGTTCTCATCTAGTCCCATGATTTCCTTTTCTATGTGTTAAATCTGCACGTTGGTGACAAATCGGGGTGGCACACTGGACAAGGCTAACTCTAACCCAAAAAAAGCCAATGTCATACAAGCTGAGTTGTGATATTGTTCAGTGAATGGGCTGCCACATTACACACATAAAAACAATCACCACTGTATAATCTGCTCTTCTACAACATCCTACAATGAGTCAGCGTCTTGATTTTAAGTGTGAAACATGCTGTGGTTTATTAGAAAGTAGGTCAACAAGTTGGCAAAAACATAAAACATGCTGGACAGTCTCCGAGAAGGATCCGTTTCTCATGAAAATATAAGTGACTAGAATAAAGATAGTTTCAGAGTGTGACTGCTGCACTTATCACACAGGATGAGTCTTATTTAAATTATCACCTTCAACCAGAAACACCAAAGGCCTCGCTTCCCTTGTATCAATGTAGCAGCTGTAAGATCACTGTCACTAATGGGCTTGATGAATTCACTTTGCAGTAATTTCATGCTTCTGATTTTTTTCTTCACCTTACACCTATACACACCACTAGTTTTGTCAAACAGTCAAAAATCAAACTGTATAATTTCACACTAATCAGGTGTCATAACAGGAAATGTTTGTTTCATTTGGGCCACTCAATGAAACATTTCCTGTCAAGAATAACACAGATGGAAAAAAGAAACGGATAAATATAAATGATAAATATTAGTGAATAGTCACGTGTCTTGATGTGAGCAATTTACCATACGTCAGCTATTTATAATAACTCTGTTCTTACCTGGCCTATTAATACCATTCAAACTTGTATTTATTGGCTGTGTCCAGCGACCTGTGAAGGTTAAAAATAAACGTCTTTTTGTGTTTTGTGAGCTGGTTACAGCCATTTTAATTAAATAAAACAATAAGACATTATAAACACACCCACACACCAGATTAATTGTGTGGAAAATGGGTCAGTTAAAATTGGTATATGTTCTCAATTGTCTTGGTTGCCCACAAAAGTTGTACATGTATGGGAACAGAAACATGTTCACAGCTCCACTTTCTGAAATCGAGGATGTGGTCTCTCACCATGTTCTGCAAACCCCCCACCCCCTCGCTGTGTTTGCCTGTCAAAGTGCTATTAATCTGTGTTTCATCTGCAATTGGAGGCCGCTGATTTGTCTCGTCTTCCTTTGGCCACCATGGCATTGACATTTTTGGTTTCTAGACACCATTCATATTGACTTTAAAATGGCAAGCTAAATAGCAATGATAAGCATGTGTATCACTATTTAAACATTTTATGATGTTCTCCTTTTTTATTAAAACATACATGAAATAAGATTGAATAAGAAACATGCCTCAGGGTGAACAGGAAATATAGTCACTGACGAAGTGAAGCAGCTGTTTCCTGCTATAACAGTCATTTACAACATTAACAATAACAAACAAGGACATTTCTAATAAGCCCCAAACGTTTCAACAGTAGTAGAGTGGCAAGAAAAAGTATGTGAATCTTTTGAAATGTTGGGGTTTTCTGCATTAATTTGCCATAGAATGTGTCTAAAATAATAACACTAAGGTTCACATACTTTTTTCACTAGCACTATAAGGTTTTTATGATTGTTCTCAATAAAGACATGAAAGATGATAATGAGTACTTTATTGATCCTCTTTGGGAAATTGTGGTTGGATACTTTGTGGTGGGGTTCGTAGATGACTGCTCGACCACCTGAGCTACTGCCACCCCAAAGATCAGAATTTCTCAGTGATATTATTTTAGGGCACATCACATTTGTTAATACTCTTGACTTAGATCAAGATTGGATCATGTTTTATGACAAATTAATGCAGAACACCACACAATTTCAAGGTTCACATACTTTTTCTCGCCACTGTATATGTTAATAGCTTCAGACTAGGATGGTGCCTTTCAGTCAGTGTCTCTAAGCCTCTAAATCTTCACATGTTGGTCCAAGCACTTTCTTAAAATCATCAATATAATTTGCTTCATGGTCCAAGCAACTCATATTTATCAGATATTCTTCAAAAATCTCATAGAAAAATACTTGATTATTTCATCTGGAAATTTAAAAACTACTTGACACAAATTTACTGTTTGTCATTAATTGCCTCCTGAAACTTTACCCTCTTAGAACGCTTGGGTCAAATAAATTAACAGCTGTATTCATATAATCATGCAACAACTACAGTTCGTCACCCCTCATTAGAAGTGATGTATAAACACTGAGCACCATCACACAACATATCTTTTTAAACAGTCATTGTAAGTTGAAAGAAGAATCCGTGTTTGAAGATCTATCTAGGATCAAACCTTCAATTTCAAATGTGATGAAAACATAATTCACAGTAGTTTTCACATCAATGAAGTTTCCTCCAGACATTCCTGAGATAATGCATCAAGGTCACAGTTACCCTGAACTTTAACAATCAAAGGCTAGTCAGTTCCTCCTATTAAGATAAGAGTTTAGACGTGTACACACCTAGTTTAGTGTCACTCGGCTTGAGTCATGAGGAATCAAAGAGCAGCTGGAGTGAGCTTGTTACCAGAACATAAACTTTATTGGCAAATGAGAATCAATGGTCCAAGATCAGATAACCTGACTTGACTTTTTACAGTTACATCCAAACTTAAAACACTCACTTTAACGAGTGAATCTAAGGCTTTGGTTAATTCTACAAAACAGCTGAATCTACTATACTAGGTGAGCTCTGTGCAAACTGCAAAACGATGGCGTACATGTGATATTTAAAGTTGTTGGAGGCTACATCACAGTACAAACAGAACAGCTCTTTTCATATTAAAACATTGACATGTTTGTCAAATATACCATGTATATAACCTACTGTGTGGTTATTTTCTTATTAACTCAGTTTATAATCACCCTTTCTACCCTCGGTAACTGTGTGGTGAACACCTGGGCGGTGGCCGGCTTATTTCTCCTGATCTTCAGCTCGCGCTTCATCTGACACCAGGCGCACTGGTAACACCACATTACTGTACAGTAGTCTTCACAGCACGAGCCCTGCAGGAGGAAGAGGAGACAGAGAACACGGGTAAACCAAATGTAAACTGTGGTGTTCCCAGACTTGCTGAGCTTATTATAAACAAATTAAACTAATGGAGGAAATTCTTTAAATTCCTATTTACTGAGCTGACGGGAATTGCAGGTGATAAATCTATCCCACTGTGGTCGACAACACGTCTGTTTACTCTGTATTTTAGGCCTTTATTAATTAATAACCTTTGCTGCTTTTCCGACATTGCACCAAGACTATGATGCAATTTGATTTCAGCCACTCGTCATCACCACAGTGACCACAGCAGTTAGCTGAAGAGATCCTTATCATTTAGTCAAACCATGCTCCTGGTGCTTTTTTTACTTTGTATTACTTCACCATTCATTAGAGTGTTTTTGTCATGTGCTATGTGTATGTTTTGATGCTTTAATGAATTTCTCAATGGCCTAAATGTCCACTGCAGTTACTCTCTTCTTCTTTAGCTTAGTTATTGCACTCAGTAAGAAATGAAAGCCTCAGCCTTTTTGTACGCTTCATGCCTATTTGATAGAGTAAATATAGCTTTTTATCTGTGAATCCACTGTGAGACAGTTTCCATAAAGCTCTGGCTGGGGCTGTATATGATCAGGTTTCAGGGCGAGGCTGAATGAACAACAGGGCAAAATAATATTTCTTTGTTTGTATAAAACAAAACAACTTACAGCAGTTGTTTGCTTTAGCTTTAGTAATGTTTGCATGGGCAGAATGAAATGCACTGAACAAACAACTGCTTTTGTATGGTGCACTTAATTCCCCATTTGTCTAACATCACGGAGGAAAATCTTTTAAAAAGAAAAATCAATGTACTATAGCAATGACTTTGTCCAACATATGAAATATTTTTGCATTATACT
Organism: Anabas testudineus; assembly: GCF_900324465.2. Classification (NCBI taxonomy): domain Eukaryota; kingdom Metazoa; phylum Chordata; class Actinopteri; order Anabantiformes; family Anabantidae; genus Anabas; species Anabas testudineus. The sequence continues at coordinate 17,824,393 of NC_046627.1, read as the reverse complement.
AATTGAATTTTAATGAAACCAGAAAATGAAAGTCTACCCCCTTTGTCTTCCCAAGCCAGACTTACAGGAATGTCGTGGCGCTGTCTAATAGAAGTGCGGAGTAAGTAGGACACCACACAGCAGTAATCCAGCGCTGGGACGCAGCAGCACCAGCCAAAGTCACTGGCTGTCTGACACTGCATGCAGCAGAAACACCAAAAACCGAAGCAACCTTTAGGCAGAAGAGAAGAAATGTGAACCTTGACTTAATTAATTTACCTTTTAATATTTCACCTTATGTCTATAAACACAACAAGAAAAAGTTACACTACATGTGCATCAATTTAATAACTGAAGAGTTTGTAGTCTGCACTGGGCTGCTGTCCAGTGACTCCAAAGGGTCAAGTTATGTCTCATACTTGTTGTGAATGTTTACTTTAGAGAAAATTTCCATTACACTAAGCAGAGTGTAGCCTGGCCAATGAGACGTGGCACTACAGGTTATATTGTGAAGGTTCTTTTTAAAATGTATACCTTCTTGATAAATATTTGGGTTATTTGTTCTAAGCAGTAAATCAGCAGTTTGTATCATAAACTTCAACAGCAACTAGCTCATAAGCCCAATTACACAGTAGTCAAAGGTCAAAATGTTTCTTTATTAATGTTGAGTAACATCATTGGGGTTTGTTGGGCTTGTTGACTTACAGGTGCTCATATCAGAGCAGCAATCGCAGAGGCCAGTGCTCCATGTTCTGGACTCTTGGGTGGTTGTGGTCACTGCCATCACATGGGTGGGCTGCATTTGGACGGCCATGTCTGGAAGAAACAAGACCAATCAAGAAAATGGGAACGTGGAGAGAGGTTGCACAGGAGCAATCCACTGCTTGGTCATAATGAAGACTTTTATTAAGACACTTTCTTTTGATATACAGTTACCTGGGCAAAATAAGAAAAACCTGTTCGATATATCTAAAACAGCCTGCTGGTTACTTGTAATATGCAACAAATATCAACAAACACAGTATTTCTAAGCTGATCTTAATTGAACTGTGATTGATGATGACAGATGAACCTCTGTTTGGCAGCAATAACCTCAGGCAAGTGCTTCCTGTGGCTGTGGATTAGACCTGCACAACAGTCAGGAGGTATTTTGGATCATTTCTCCTCACCGAACTGGTTCAGCTCAGACATATTCTTTGGATCCACAGCTACTGTCTCAGTCCACAGCCCGTCTACCTAGTACTACCTGCCTCTACATCCACCTGCCAACACTCACATACATGTACTCAAGTTTCCCTGCTGGCCTGTATTATATTATGCTCCCATTAAACCTGCACCTTGTATTGCCTCACAGCAGCCCGGTCTTTTCATATGGAACAGCCACAAAGAGGCTATTCAGGCTTTATGTGCCTGTACCAACTTTCTCATCCACCAAGCACAGGCTGGCAGTGATGGCTGTGACATCGTACAGCAGAGGATTGACAAACCACAGCCGAGCATCGGGTCCAGAGCCCCGCGTGAGGTTGGATTGAGGCATGACAAGCACTCTAGTTAGTGCTAGAGGAAGATTGTGTTTTTGTTTAAACTTAAATAAAGAAATAGTGTGTGAAGTGACTGTTGTGGTTTGGCTTTATAGAGAGAAACCACAAGACCTGAAATCAGTGCTGCAAGTGGAGTCACAAACTGGATGTTCTGCATGAAAAACAACTGTTGCCTGTGTAAATATAACTGATATGTTTTGTAGGCTAGGAATATATATTTATAACTTGTCGCGTATGTTAATTGTAAACATACTGTATGGTCACTAAGGTAAGATTAGACATATAATCAGGTTGCAATTACATTACATTAGGTACGGAAATGTATTGGTGATTGTAGTATAAAGCTATTAAAAGCTCATTTTAAGGAGACTGTTGTTCATGAGTGAGTTAAATGTGTTAGGACACTAGCTGGTGTTAATTATCTGTATTATAAGCACTTAATTCCTCATTTTATCTATTTATCACTTAAGGAAATCTTACCAAAGGAAAATGTACAATATACACAAACTACTATAGTATTACACTTCAAAGGTCCCATTACCAAACTCTACACTTTGTATATATGTTATTTTCTGAATCCAAACGGGAATTTAGGCCACAATAAAGTTCTCATTTTCTTAATTGTATGACTAGAAATTGCATTAATATTGTTCCACATCACGGTTTCTCTGCACTTAGCATAGCTGACTAGCTTTAATTGTGTTATTAGCCAGTGAGCTACACGCTATTTAACATTTATTCCCGTGTTTCCTACTATAACTTTGCGTTTTGTGCTGGTGACTGTGAAGAACAACGTGTTACACCGTGTACAAAGTGTCGCAATGCGAATAAAAGCGAATTTAATAAACCTCCGCTAACTCTCATTTCACATATTCCCCATTACAGTTCAGTAAAGTGAATTAACACCTCGTGTGACATTATTATTATTATTATTATTATTATTATTATTATTATCAGCTCCATTCAGGTCAAGTCAAACTTCTTCTTACCTTTTCGCTTCCTCCGTGAGCTTTGGATAAAGAAGAGTGGTCAAGGTATGATGGACTCACCTGGCACAGGTGAGAACAGGTGAGAACAGGTGAGAACAGGTGCAGTGACTGTGACACCTACAGGAGGAACTAATCAGCACAGCACAAAGTGCAAAGGTCAACAAGTGATTACAACCTCTTTAGTTTCCAAATGGAGATTGAATCTGATGATGGGGCCAGATTAAAGTCACACAAAGTAACAAATTGCATATAATAAACATAATATATATGTTTAATGTGTGTGTACATTCACTGGCAATGGTTGAGTTTGATGTTACTGTGCACAAACAGGCACGATTTAAGACTTAAGAAGAGAGTTTCTGAACATATTAGGTAATTAATTTACAGTATGACACTGTTTTTTCATGAACAAAACAGGGGTCAGGTAAAGGTCATCAGGACCGCTGATCCGACGGAAACAGGGGTGGAAAAGTGGTTACATCCATCCAGCACTGACATGACAGCTGACAGCACAAAGAGGAAGAAGATTTAAAATTACACTTGACTGTGAGATGACTCGCGAACAAAGACGGAAGTGGAGCAACAGAGAGAGAGAAGCAGAGGGAGTGAAAGAGGGAAGAGGATTGTTCACAGACGAACTTTCGTCCTGACTGAACTGTCACTTTGCTTCATTAGTTCAGCAGATGACAAATGTAAATCGTACACAGTGGATGATTGCTAGATCCTAAATAAGGCGAAATCCTTAAAATCTTATGGATTGCCTAAGAATATTTAAGTAATACACCATAATAAATGTGTTAATACGTAAAGTAACAAAATCACTTCATGTTCTCTAAACTTAAATATACTTTTTTCCCATGTTTTATTTATTGTTGTTGTTGTTGTTGTTGTTGTTGTTGTTGTTGTTTCATATCTCAATATGTTTAATAACATAATATATATCTCACAGCTGAAGTGGATCACACCAGTCCAGTGCAAAGTACATTCAAAAAGGAATGGAAATCGTATTGTTCTGTTGTTTAGTTGATCCTGTCAGTACAGCATAATGAAATTTAGAATGAGCACAAACTACTTAGGAACAAACCATAGTTTTCAGTCTGACTACATTTATTAAGCGAGTCCCTGAAATTGAGCTGACTGGCCAACACTGGCTCATTTACAGCTGGGTTGATGAATCTCCAATGTCCCTGAAATAAAAATAAACATTAGGTCAATCAAAATAACTCTTTATTGGCTATGTTTACATGCACTCAAGCAACCAGGTTATTATAGATCTAAAATATGCATATAGTATGATGAGACTCAAATCTAGCCACAGGGGTTGCAAGCCAGTGACTTCTGTGACGGTCCCAAGCCCGGATAAATAGAGAGGGTTGCGTTAGGAAGGGCATCCAGCGTAAAAATTGCCAAAATAACCATGCGAATCATCCACAAGACTTTCATACCGGATCGGTCGAGGCCCGGGTTAACAACGACCGCCACCGATGCTGTTAACCTACAGGGTGTCGGTGGAAATTTGACTACTGTTGGTCGAAGAAAGAGGGGAGGCAGAAGGGTTCGTGGTCAGAGAGAGAAGGGAAAAGGCAGGAACATAGATCTGAGAATAGGGACTCTTAACGTTGGCACGATGACAGGGAAAGGCAGAGAGCTGGCAGACATGATGGAGAGAAGGAAGGTAGATGTACTGTGTGTGCAGGAGACAAGGTGGAAGGGCAGCAAGGCACGTAGTATTGGAGGAGGATACAAACTGTTCTACCATGGTGTGGATAGGAAGAGAAACGGGGTAGGAGTGATCCTGAAGGGGGAGTTTGTAAACAGTGTTCTAGAGGTGAAAAGAGTCTCAGACAGGGTGATGAGCCTAAAGCTAGAAATTGAAGGGGTGATGGTGAATGTAGTCAGTGGGTATGCGCCACAGGTTGGCTGTGAGTTAGAAGAGAGAGAGAGAGTGGAGTGAGTTTGATGAGGTCATAGAGAGTATCCCCAGAGGAGAGAGAGTTGTTGTTGGAGCAGACTTCAATGGGCATGTTGGTGAGGGCAACAGAGGTGATGAGGAGGTGATGGGCAGGTTTGGTGTGAAGGAAAGGAATCTGGAAGGACAGATGGTGGTGGACTTTGCTAAGAGGATGGAAATGGCTGTAGTCAACACTTACTTCCAGAAGCGAGAGGAACATAGAGTGACATACAAGAGTGGAGGTAGGAGTACTCAGGTGGACTACATCCTATGTAGACAAGGTCATTTGAGAGAGGTTAGTGACTGCAAAGTGGTGGTAGGAGAGAGTGTAGCCAGACAGCACCGCATGGTGGTGTGTAAGATGACTCTGGAGGTCAGGAAGAAGAAGAGAGGGAAGACAGAAAAGAAGACCAAGTGGTGGAAGTTAAAGAATGAAGAAACTTGTGAGGAATTCAGGCAGAAGTTGAGACAGGTTCTGGGTGGTCAGGATGAGCTTCCAGATGACTGGGAAACTACAGCAGAGGTTATCAGGGAAACAGGTAGGAAGGTGCTAGGTGTGTCATCTGGAAAGAGGAAAGAAGGTAAAGACACTTGGTGGTGGAATGAGGAAGTACAGGAATGTGTCAAGAGGAAGAGGTTGGCTAGAAGGAAGTGGGATGTAGAAAGGACTGTGTAAAGTAGACAGGAGTACAAGGAAGCGCAGCGTAGAGTGAAGAGGGAGGTGGCAAAGGCCAAACAGAAAGCTTACGATGAGCTGTATGACAGGTTAGACACAAAGGAAGGAGAGAAGGACTTGTACAGGCTAGCCAGACAGAGAGATAGAGATGGGAAGGATGTGCAACAGGTAAGGGTGATTAAGGACAGAGATGGAAAGGTACTAACAACCCAGGAGAGTGTGCAGAAAAGATGGAAGGAGTATTTTGAGGAGCTGATGAACGAGGAAAATGACAGGGAAAGAAGGGAGGAAGATGTGGATGTTGTGGAGCAGGAAATAGAAGAGATTGGAAAGGATGAGGTTAGGAAGGCTCTGAAAAGGATGAAGAGTGGAAAGGCTGTTGGTCCTGATGACATACCTGTGGAGGTGTGGAAGTGCTTAGGAGAGACAGCAGTGGAGTTTTTAACCAGTTTGTTCAATAGGATTCTAGAGAGTGAGAAGATGCCTGAGGAATGGAGGAGAAGTGTTCTGGTTCAGATCTTTAAGAACAAGGGTGACACGCAGAACTGCAGCAACTACAGAGGAATAAAGTTGATGAGCCACACAATGAAGCTGTGGGAAAGAGTAGTGGAAGCCAGGCTTAGGAAGAAGGTGGAGATTTGTGAGCAGCAGTATGGTTTCATGCCCCGTAAGAGCACCACTGATGCCATTTTTGCTTTGAGAATGTTGATGGAAAAGTACAGAGATGGTCAGAAGGAGCTGCATTGTGTCTTTGTAGATTTAGAGAAGGCGTATGACAGGGTGCCGAGGGAGGAGCTGTGGTACTGTATGAGGTCGTCGGGAGTGGCAGAGAAGTACGTCAGAGTAGTTCAGGACATGTATGAGAGAAGTATGACGGTGGTGAGATGTGCTGTAGGTCAGACAGAGGAGTTCAAGGTGGAGGTGGGACTACACCAAGGATCAGCTTTGAGTCCCTTCTTGTTTGCTATGCTGATGGACAGGCTGACAGATGAGGTCAGACAGGAATCTCCCTGGACAATGATGTTTGCGGATGATATTGTGATTTGCAGTGAGAGTAGAGAGCAGGTAGAGGAACAGCTGGAGAGGTGGAGGTTTGCCCTGGAAAGAAGAGGCATGAAGGTCAGTCGTAGTAAGACAGAATACATGTGTCTGAACGAGAGGGATCAAGGTAGAAATGTTAGGTTACAGGGGGCTGAGGTGAAGAAGGTGCAGGAGTTTAAGTACTTGGGGTCAACAGTTCAGTGTGATGGAGAGTGTGGAAAAGAGGTGAAGAGGCGAGTGCAGGCAGGTTGGAGCGGGTGGAGGAAAGTGTCAGGAGTGTTGTGTGACAAAAGAGTGTCAGCAAGACTCAAAGGAAAGGTGTACAAGACAGTGGTGAGACCAGCTCTGCTCTATGGGTTAGAGACGGTAGCAGTGAGAAAGAGACAAGAGGCTGAGATGGAGGTAGCAGAGATGAAGATGTTGAGGTTCTCCTTAGGAGTGACCAGGTTAGACAGAATAAGGAACGAGCACATCAGAGGGACGGCTCACGTTGTCTGTGTTAGCGACAAAGTCAGAGAGGCCAGACTGAGGTGGTTTGGACATGTTCAGAGGAGGCATAGTGAATATTTTGGTAGAAGGATGTTGGAGATGGAGCTGCCAGGCAGGAGGGCAAGAGGACGACCAAGGAAGTCAATCCACTCTGTTCTGCACACCCGTTACAGTCTTTCAGGTCAGATTACAATAAAGTCAATCCACTCTGTTCTGCACACCCTGTTACAGTCTTTCAGGTCAGATTACAATAAACAAGTAGGTACACTTACTTACTTACTAAACAATTATAAATAGCTGAAATGCTGTGGTTAGTAAAGCGAGCCTTGCTGAAACCTTGCCTTTAAAGATGACTATCTCTGTAGTGGTGGCAATGCACGTCTTTTATAACTTTTGATAGTTTCAAGTTATCACACTAGGTAATGGTGGGTTTTCTTAGCTCATAGAGCCTCTTCACCAACTTCTATTGTAAAAATGTTTCTTCAGCTGCTATATTCTCCACAGTGTTAAATTTAGCCAGTGGTTACTGTGTTTTTATGAAAATACCTTCTGTTGAGGAAACCAGAAATTAAAAGCAAAGATCTAAAAATAAAAAAGGTCTTTGTTGCGCAGATGGACTGCTGTGTTAGGTGATCATCCATTGTTAACATAAAAATATAAATGAATCTTGAAAACAAAAGTTGTTTATTTTATCTTTTTTAAGTTTTAGATAATTGTTCTTTTTTATTTGTTTTAAAAAATATAAAAAGATGAGTTGTGTTTGAACGTACCGTACTGAATCTACTGTATTTACTGTATTTACTGTATTTACTCTCAGGAATACGTCAGTATTCCTGTGGGCACTTGAACACCACATTACTTTCATGGGATTGTTTCTCCTGCAGGGGGCGTTGCTTTTGAAGTGCAGTTATTACAGTTACTGATGAGTGAACTTAAAAAAAACTCCCTTTTATAAATGTATATTAAATGTCATTACCATTACTGCTAATACAGAAAACGTGTGTGACGTTTCCTACACACCTGCACTCTCTGCATTTTTCTCACACACATTTCAGCCACTCCCTGAGTTTCTCTTTCTGCCCCCACTCTGAAGAAAATGAAACTTAACTTGTTGCAGAATGAGAAGAGATAAAGAGTCTGTTGACCTTTTTAAAGCAGTAAACGTGACCAGTTTGTGTGTGTGTGGGAGTATGATAAAAAAAAAAAATCGTTAAAGAGGAGACAAACTGTTCTGCTGTAATTGGCGGGAGCAGGTTTGGCAATAGAAAACACTAAAACAATAAAAGTGAAATTAACCTTGACACATAAACCAGGAGAAATGTGCCAGGAAACAAAATAAAAAGAAGATAAGTGGTGTTGAACAACCTGAACAAGAGTAATGTCGACAAACAAACACTAAAAATACATAAATCATCATTAAAGTAAATCAAGCTTAATGCAGATATTTCAGCTGAATGATGAAAATGCAGGATTCTTGGCATAAACTCTGATTTGTGACGAATGGAAGCACCAGATAAGAGATTTATTCCTTTATCCTGTAACTGAGGAAATTCTGTTGCAGCCCTATCTACATCCTGGCTTCCTAACTCATGCTGCCTCTGGTCTATATTTAGGGGTTTAGAAACTCGTGCTCCACAGCGCTTTTAGGTCTGTTGACATTTGTTGAAAAGAAAACTGTATTTGGATAAAGTAGATGTACATTTTAAATGAGGAGTGCATGTGTGACCTAAGGGCTGCAGGTGATGGAAATGTTGTTATCAGGTGTTTTTAATGAGATAAAGTGTTAGTTAAAATGTTTTGGGAGTTCTACAGTATCTTTATTTTGTTGAAAACCTTTCCTGCGTTTGGATAGTCTCTCATGGGAAACGGATGTTTCGGAAAGGGAGGGATATTTCTTAGTAAGATGACACAGATTAGGGGAAAATATCCTTTCCAGAGGGTGTGTTGCTCCAAGCTGACTTGGCCTACAGGAAACTGTAGAAGCTGCAGCACAGCAGTGGACAGCTTGTTGTCATCTTTTACATACCGGCGAGTGACAGCAAGACAGGCCTTCATGTTAATCGAGGTTCACATGTCAAAGAAAAATTTAAAGTTAAATTCAAAGAGTCTGCTTCCTGTATTTCAGTCAACAGTTCCATGCCTTGTTCCAACCATAACATCTAAATAAATGGAACAAATAAACTCAAACAAAACAATACCTAACATGTTTGGGCACATCTGAAGCTCCAGATTGTCCATCTGTACACCCATACACATCCACCCGTCTACGTAAATCATTTCCTGACACTGCCTTGATTTATTTCTTTCTTGTTGAACCCTTAAGTCAATAGTGTTTCTGACCTGGAGTAGTTTTTAGACAATGGTGCATTACATTTGATAACCGAGGTTATTTTCTGTTACTTTTCAGTGCTATCTGATTTTCAAGTGTGCCCCTAAAGGCCTGAAGGTGGTTTCACTGTTTTTTTGTTGTTGTTTTTTTGCAGTATGTTTGACCAGCTGCTGAACAGTCACGTGGTTTGTAGTAGAACATTTTCCTCGTCCTCTAAATATTGTTAAATCTTAGTAGACTTCAAGGAAGGACTCAGTGTGATGAACCATCTCAGTTTAATACGTACATGCCGGCATGGAGAAAACACCACAATCATGTAAATGTCTTCTGCTCTACCTCTCTCTAACCCTCATACTTATATTTCACAGGGCCCCCTCCACATAACATTCCTAAGGAACTAGGTATATGTGTACCATAAGGAAAACATAAATTTCTTCTACACAGGCTGACTGTTGTGACCCAGAACTCCTCTCCTACCCATGTCCTATCTATGAACCTTGGTATCTCCTATCATCTTTCATACTGAAGTTGCTCTTTTCTCCTACAGGTTCCCCATACCAATGTCTGCAAACATGACTCTACAAACCATCACATTGCATTAATCCATAAGATTAGGCAAACGGAGAATGACGACTGTGTCTGCCCTGTGCACCATGAATGTGGCTGTCATCCCTCTGACTACTGTATGTGGTTAATAATCAATGGTAATCATGTAAACATTTTACCATCCATCGCCTATGGCAATAAATATATTACTCATTAACTTCTAAACTGTGTGAACTTAACCCTCAACCCCTGCCCCTTTTGCACACACTAATACTGCAACCTGCCCTTACCAGGAAATGTACATAAACTGACACATGTTCACAGCTCCACTTCCTGAAATCTAAACCTGTAGCTGCTTCGTAGGTGCTTGAAGTCAGGATGTGGTTTTCACCATGTTCAGCAGCCCCCACCCCACTCTCTCTCTTCAATGTGGTTGATAGTACAACGTTATTATTCTATGTTTCAACTACATGGTTTGATGCGATTTGTCATTTAGCGCCAAAACAATGCCTACTATCCTTGAAGTACAGCCAGGCTGCCAAGGCTAAAGCAACAGAGCATTTGCATGTCATCAAACTACCATCACCATGCTGGACAGTAGTCATACAGTGGGAAAAATAGAGCAAAATCCCCAAAACTGCCCTGAATGTTGTTGTCATCCGATCCTTTGCATGTGCACAAATGAACATGCAAATCCTCTCTGTTTCCAGAGTCCCCACAGAGCCTTAGCAGGAAAAAGCTTCCCTATGCCATAACCAGCCACAATATGAGCACCAGCTGACAGTTTTAAGTTGGGGTGAGCGGGTTAGCATGGGCTCTCTGACAGGTCTGCATCTACACTGCCTCATACACTGCAAACTGTGACGACCCGTGGATGTCTGATACTGTTTTGGCTGATCAGAAACTCACCAGGCTGTAGCTGTTTCTACTGTGGACTGTACTGTAAAAAGTCCAAAACACTCACACAGTCATCTGCAGTTGCATATGTAACACATAGTGACGCAAAGATAACCAATTTCGCACTAATCGTGTGTTGACATATCCTGTTTTCAGTCAGCTGCGTTTTCAATTATGGGAAAATAATTAGAGGAGATAAACCTGCGCTAGTTAGGGGAAAAACAACACTGTTATTTTACCTCCTGTCTTCCTTTATTTTAAGTATTAGTCCAATTTTACCTGAGCCCATACCAGCATGTTCAATATGGCTTGGAAAAGTTTACATCAACATGATGTCAAATTAAAATTGAGGTTAGTACTAGTTAGTAGTAAACTCACATGAATTACTAAACAATTAAATTGCTATGTTGGAAGACGCTAAACTGAAAAGTTTAAATTAACCCTGAAATCTGTGGGAACCAAACCTCTGTAGCACTGTAACACTGTCCACATCCCTGTTGTCACTTTCAACTTGTGACTTTCTTCTCAGTTCTCTTTGTCTCATGTGCTTAATTTCATAATAATTTTGAAGTCATGTTCCTCCTGAAACCTCTTTAGCATGTTTGGGTAAAAGTTATTTAATAAATTGAATTCTATTATCACAGAACATCTACAGATCATCACATATTATTAGAAGAGATATATAAACACTGAGCACCATCACACACAATAGATTTTTAAATCAAACACAAGTCGAATCCACACTGGATCTGTTAATCATGACTTTGTGGGGACGTAGACGCTGAAAACATAAAGCAATGTGACACCACTGTTGCTTAATAGGTCTGTTATCAGTACCATGGCGTGAAGTATGTGTCAAGCCAGGAAATGACTCCCTAATCAACAATTACAATCAAGCTTTCAAATTCCCTTAAATTAAAAAACATTATTTTCTGTTTTAACATCAAAAAGGCAGAACTGAAAGACTCTTCACAAGTTTCAATTTTGTTATGCTGCAGTCTGACACTCACTAGTTCAAATTCAGATCAGATCTGGGGAACGCTGGGAAAACTGTCTGCTGCACTAAAGTGTTCCTAGAGCACACTGGCCTCCACAGTTCTCAAATAGAAGAAGTTTGGACCATAACCAGGACTCATCCGAAGCCAGAGGCCCAGCCAAAGAGAGCAAAAAGGGGGGAGGGGGTGTTGGTAAGAGAGGTGACTAAAACCCCAATGGTGCCTGAGCTCCAGAGATTCTGTGTGGAGATGGTACAGTCAGTTTCCTGGCTGAGCTAGAGAGGATTTGCAAAGAAGAACAATAGAAAATCTCTGAATCCAGGTATTCCAAGTTTGTCGCGTCATAAATGGTCTGAATACTACAGCACATGTTAGATATCAGTACTAAATTCACTGACATTTCTGAAATAGTCTTTTCACTTCGTGATTATGGGTTACTGAGAAAGAAAAAAGGAACAACTGTAGTATCAGGCTGCAACATGACAAAAGAGTGAAGAGGGGTCTGAATGGTTTCTGCACTGCACTGTAAACATCATGTATACATCAGATTTGAGATTTTCTTGAACAGAAATTAGCCCAAAACTGATGAGGTCAACTTTCTAACACCATAGTGCATCTATAGCACCAATGCTCAGACTGCACCACACGCTCGTGTCGTGATAGGATTTGTGACAGCGTGAACCCAATGACTTGAGTAGCCCAAAGTATCTTCATCTTTACATATTTTATCAGTACAAGATCAGAAAATTAAATTTAGTTATATAACTATGGTTCCAATTTTATCTCTACGATAAACATGTAATACTATGTAAACACAAATGTAGTTAAATAAAATTAACTAAAAAGCAACAAAATACAAAAAAAGAAAAAACAAACTTTATAGAGATTTTATTAAATTCAGATCAAAGTTATAATCTTTTACAAAAATAAGCTGATATAGGTTTAATGAGAGAAAAGTATAATATTAAAATAAAATTTTAATGTCCAAATTAATCTAAACGATGCCTAAATCAAAAGGGTAACCAAATATTTTGTTAATCAGAATAATACAACTGTAAACAATATGAAGGAAGTGGCAAACAAATAAAATTGATGTGGATGTTTTATTAAAAACATTGACTGACAGTCTGAGTGCTGACAGTACATATTGGAAATAATGGAAAAACATTTAGTTTGGTAGTAAGTATTTGTTTACACATCGATAATAAGTCCATGTTCAAAGACAAAACAAAAAAAGCAATACATGTTCGATTATACAACGCTATATTCTGTATTGTAAAAATAGTTTTTGCACCTATGTCAGACATGGGGGAAAAACTGCCAAAAATATAAATGAAGTGAAGTATTTCCTCAGGTTGTTTTTTACTTCTCTACTACTCTTTGGTTACCACCTGTGTTGTTACCAGCAGCTAGGTCCTGATCTTCACTTCCCGGTTCATCTGGCACCAGACACACGGGTAACACCACAGCAGCTTACAGCAGTCATCGCAGCATGAGCCCTGTGGGAGGAAGATGAGAGACGGGAAAGGGTTAAATCCAAAGTAGCCACCGCAACTATAATATTCAGAGACTGACTCAGGTCAATTACCAAGCCAAATGAAAGTTATGCAGCAACACATATTCAGAGCACAGAGACGCTGTGGAACGACCAACAATTATCTCCAGTATTACATTATAGCAACTGTTTGCTAAGAGTTTGCAACTGTTGTAAGGCTGGGGCTGATTAATTCCAGTGTCCTGGTTAAGAAAACAAAAATGAGGAAAGGAAAGTGCAACTACACCCAGTTTCTTGGAAAGTGGAACTTTCCCACTTGCGGGAAAACAGACTTTTGTTTTTTCTATTTTTTTATTCAGTGTCTGTTACAGCATCACCTCTTTCAATAAGAAATCTTAAGGGATGTAGGAAAACACAATCTGCTTTGATCAGTGCAAAGAGTCTGTTTTCAGTCACACCGTTGTGTAAGCGGGATTGCAAAACTCACAATAAGCTAGTCACCCTGAGTCGGAAGAACATTTAATAAAGTGGTAATAATGCACATGTTAATTTATCACTGTAATAACTAATGGTACCATATGACACAGATAGAGGTTTACAAAGACAGATGCATTATATCCAAGATATAAGCACTAGCATGAGACTGAAATCAATCCACCAATTCCCGCTAATGGTTACTTAGATCTGCCGAGTGCTTCAGGCAATCATCATTATAAAATTACAATAAATGGGAATGCTCCGACCCCTCCCCTCCCCCCCATTTCCCTTCATAAGCCTTACAGGGATGTTGTGGCGATCTCTAATGGAGGACCGGAGTAGGCAGGACACCACACAGCAAATATCCAGCATTGGGAGGCAGCAGCACCAGCCATGTTTATTGGCTGTCTCGCACTGCATGCAAGGGAAACACCACAGAGCACAGCAACCTTCAGGAAGAGAGAAGAGGAAAACGAGCATATGACTTTACAACTGTGAAATAGTGCCGGTGATCTCATTGTCATCAACTTGATTTCAACAGAAATCGCATCAGTTTCACACATTCAGAGACACGTCCTTAACTGGTCACAACCTTTCTTATAGTAACTGTGTATGAGGTGTTTTTGCTGCTGCTCTTTATGATTATTGCTCTAAACACACTAATAACTGATTTACATGAGCTTATCAGCATTTGTATCACAGACCTTGTTTGATCTGGACTTTAATGCAGTGACAGTCACAGGGCAATGTTTAAAGAGTCTTTTATAGACACATCAACCTGTATATTAAAATTGATAAGAGAAAAAATCTCTGCTTGAATATATGGCCAGTGAACAAGCAGAAAAGGCTCTGATATAGAGGTCATATGTTATTGCATCATGGGAAATGAAGGATATAGTAGCTTGAACCACAATGGGCATAAAAAGTCATATTATCCCAGCATTTGCTCCTTTGAGTCCAACATCTATCTATCGTGAGCTGGTGACCTTTGTGGAAGTTTCCTACGTTATAATCATGGTGAGCAACATCACTGGGGTTTGTTGACTTACAGGTGCCCACATCAGAGCAGCAATCACAAAGGCCAGTGCTCCAGGTCCCGGGGCCTTGGTTGGAGATCACTGTCACCACCTGGACGGGCTGCTGTTGGACGGGCATGTCTGGAAGACACAAGACAAACATGAAGAAACTGGGCTGTATTCACTGGAAATTCCTTCCTATACATTATAACACCTCCTTCAAGTTGGTATTATTTGATCTGAGAGTCTGAGTTACTACTATGTAACACTATCAATCACTTTTTTACAGGCAAACACAAGCATAATTGAGATGTAGCCTAGAGCAGCTGTAAACTGTTAACTGGAAGTGGTGAGCCTGTAACCAGGCCACCAGGTCCACATGCCAACCTACCAGCACCTCGTGGCCCGCAGTTACTCAGGGTTGGGCCTACATTATGCCCCCTGCCTGTCAAATGTGTATATATGTGCAGTCCATGTGTTAAATCTTGTTCACTAAGGCGTCCACTAAACTCTGTTTAGTCACACAGCTTTTATTGCTTCAGCCCTCGGTTGTTTATCGTTGATAGATTTATAGAAAAGGAGCAATAACGTCATCCCACTTCCATTAAAGTGCTTCCTTCTCAGTTAGATATTAAAACAAGTGAATTCCTGTAAGTGTCCCTCCGGGGAATGTTTATATTTGATATTACGCAAGTCCACTTGTGTAGTGATCATGTTTCTGAATTGAAACTAGTACAGTTAATTATTATTCTGCATCCTTTACTAGACAAACCACAGGGAATCAGATCAACCATGTGTTAAACCAACCATCAACCAGAAAACTCTGTTATTAAATATCTGTCTTTAATTACAGATGTTTGGTTTGCTAAACTGCTGTGGGTCAGCCCACATCTGTCCTCCCTTCACTGTCGTCAGACCCACATACTACATGGAGATGTAGGCCACAGGAGTCAAACAAATACTGAGCTGTATCTTTGCCAAAGGTGGTGCACATATTTGATCTGCTTAAAGTTTTCATCCACATGTCAGAAGTTAAGATCTGTTAAACTTTTAGAAAACTAAACTACTCTGCTGACATGAGAGAGATAAGAATTGAAAACAGCCTCTTTGAGTATGTTATGTCGGAGAGAAGGTTTCTGTTTTACATCTTTCAGTACATTCTCTTTTCAAACATTTTAGAAATGTACTAATAAGAAGGTGAAGGAGAACACATGCATTCAGAGCACTACTGGAAATCCAACTGTGTAGCTGCACAAAGTCGAATAAAATCGTGCTAAATGATAAAATACGACACTGTGGTTTGATATGAACTCACTAAACCGATGCAAATCCTTATTTTACTGCTTTTTCATTGAACGTAATGAAAGTTTCCATGTAAGTTACAAACGCATCGTCATCAAATCCAAGTAAAAACCTTCCAGTTGAAATAATTAACAGCATCTTATTATACTGTAGAGAATAACAACTTCCCAATGCGGGACAGTAAACACTTAGTTTTTTTTTTCTTACCGCTGGTTCCGTGAGGTTTTGAAAAACTCCAGAAAATTCAAAAGTTACAAATGTGCTCAGACGACTTCACCCTGAGAAGGTGCAGTGAGAAGTGCGCAATGAAAAGCGGCGCTGGCTGCGTGTCTCGGAGGTGGGCACGACGCAAGAGAGACACCATACTCCTTTTTGTATTATTGCAAATGCACGAAGTGAAGATTTGACTAAGATCGATTATTTCCCACTCCCTCGCTGTTGTCAGTGCAGGCAAGGATGCAAAACAACAATGGACATGTCTAAATTTCTGTGTGTGCAAAGAATTATGGAAAGCAGCTCAGCTCAGTGCTGCACATGCGTTTCTAGTGCTGTTCAAAAAGCTTTACAGCAAACTTCTTCATGTAGAACAACCTGTGCATGCATCAACTAAAGGTTTAAATGCAATATGAAAATGACAAAGCTGTCAAAATTAATTTAGGAGTGATATTTTATTAGCTTGGCAAAATGACATCACAGTTCACTGGGGTTATAAGAATAATGAAATAATACAGTTGAGGTGATTTGAGCAGCAGATGGTAAAGAGAGCACCTGGTTTAGCGTCAGGAGTGATGCTATGAACTTTCCATCGCACCTCCCTACAGATTTTCATAATACACAGGAGAGTGAGAGCAGTGAAAAAACATGTTTGTAACTATACTGCAGGTCATCTGAATACCAAATAGCACTCTTTATTTAATTTCTCCTGCACTTACTGTAGTAAATGAAGTGTTTTAACCTCAATAAAGTTTCAATTATTAATATTATGTTACGTACACTGGCTGCTGGAACATGAGTACATGATGGGAGTATGTGTCTGTGTTTATAGAGTATGTTAATTTAACTTGAGCAATAACATCTACGGGGCTGCAGAGTTTATAATGCACTAATCATCTAATAGGAGGTTATCTTTATACAGCCCATGATAAAGTGGAACTAGGTGGAAAATCGTACAAAGTACAAGTTAAGTTCTGCCTCTGCAACATAAGGAGTACCTTATATAATATTGTCTTCCTGGTGTCTTTATTGTTTTCTTTCCCCAGTGAGAAATGCATTTTGCATGTCCACTTCCACATTAAATTGCAAATGACAAACAAATATGAAGGTGCATACACAAGAGGATTAAATATCAACAACACCTGTGGACTGAAAAAGAGGAAAAGAAAGATAAGGAGACAATAATGAAACGTTAGCGACACTCTGAGGCTGTGAGGATTATTACACAGCACAGAAAAAACTAAGTGGTGAGACAGGAGACAGACTGCTGTGACTAGAAGTGACCTGTTGGTGGCAGCAACACAGAACATTCTCATAATAAACAACAGAGAAGTACATCATGTATATAAAGTACAACAAGTATATAAAGTACATCATGTATATAGAGTACAACAAGTATATAAAGTACATCATGCTGTATAAAGTACATCAAGTATATAAAGTACATCATGCTGTATAAAGTACATCAAGTATATAAAGTAAATCATGTATATAAAGTACAACAAGTATATAAAGTACATCTAGTATATAAAGTACATCATGCTGTATAAAGTACATCATGTATATGAAGTAAATCATGTATATAAAGTACATCATGTATATAAAGTACAACAAGTATATAAAGTACCTCATGCTGTATAAAGTACATCAAGTATATAAAATACATCAAGTATATAAAGTAAATCATGTATATAAAGTACATCAAGTATATAAAGTACATCATGTATATAAAGTAAATCATGTATATAAAGTAAATCATGTATATAAAGTACATCATGTATATACAGTACATCAAGTATGTAAAGTACATCATGTATATACAGTACATCAAGTATATAAAGTACATCATGCTGTATAAAGTACATCAAGTATATAAAGTAAATCATGTATATAAAGTAAATCATGTATATAAAGTAAATCATGTATATAAAGTACAACAAGTATATAAAGTACCTCATGCTGTATAAAGTACATCAAGTATATAAAGTAAATCATGTATATAAAGTACATCAAGTATAAAAAGTACATCATGTATATAAAGTAAATCATGTATATAAAGTACATCATGTATATAAAGTACATCATGTATATAAAGTACATCATGTATATAAAGTACATCAAGTATATAAAGTACATCATGTATATAGAGTACAACAAGTATATAAAGTACATCATGCTGTATAAAGTAAATCATGTATATAAAGTAAATCATGTATATAAAGTACAACAAGTATATAAAGTACATCAAGTATATAAAGTACATCATGCTGTATAAAGTACATCAAGTATATAAAGTAAATCATGTATATAAAGTAAATCATGTATATAAAGTAAATCATGTATATAAAGTACAACAAGTATATAAAGTACATCATGTATATAAAGTAAATCATGTATATAAAGTACATCATGTATATAAAGTACAACAAGTATATAAAGTACCTCATGCTGTATAAAGTACATCAAGTATATAAAGTACATCAAGTATATAAAGTAAATCATGTATATAAAGTACATCAAGTATATAAAGTACATCATGTATATAAAGTAAATCATGTATATAAAGTAAATCATGTATATAAAGTACATCATGTATGTAAAGTACATCATGTATATACAGTACATCAAGTATATAAAGTACATCATGTATATAGAGTACAACAAGTATATAAAGTACATCATGCTGTATAAAGTACATCAAGTATATAAAGTAAATCATGTATATAAAGTAAATCATGTATATAAAGTACAACAAGTATATAAAGTACCTCATGCTGTATAAAGTACATCAAGTATATAAAGTAAATCATGTATATAAAGTACATCAAGTATATAAAGTACATCATGTATATAAAGTAAATCATGTATATAAAGTACATCATGTATATAAAGTAAATCATGTATATAAAGTACATCATGTATATAAAGTACAACAAGTATATAAAGTACATCATGTATATAGAGTACAACAAGTATATAAAGTACATCATGCTGTATAAAGTACATCAAGTATATAAAGTACATCATGCTGTATAAAGTACATCAAGTATATAAAGTAAATCATGTATATAAAGTACATCATGTATATAAAGTAAATCATGTATATAAAGTACAACAAGTATATAAAGTACATCATGTATATAAAGTACATCATGTATATAAAGTACATCATGCTGTATAAAGTACATCATGTATATAAAGTAAATCATGCTGTATAAAGTACATCATGCTGTATAAAGTAAATCATGTATATAAAGTACAAGTATATAAAGTACATCAAGTATATAAAGTACATCATGTATATAAAGTAAATCATGTATATAAAGTACATCATGTATGTAAAGTACATCATGTATATACAGTACATCAAGTATATAAAGTACATTATGTATATAAAGTACATCAAGCTGTATAAAGTACATCAAGTATATAAAGTACATCATGCTGTATAAAGTACATCATGTATATAAAGTACATCAAGTATATAAAGTACATCATGCTGTATAAAGTAAATCATGTATATAAAGTACATCAAGTATATAAAGTACATCAAGTATATAAAGTACATCAAGTATATTAAGTACATCATGTATATAAAGTACATCAAGTATATAAAGTACATCATGCTGTATAAAGTAAATCATGTATATAAAGTACATCATGTATCTAAAGTGCATCAAGTACATAAAGTACATCATGTATATAAAGTACATCAAGTATATAAAGTACATCAAGTATATAAAGTACATCATGTATATAAAGTACATCATGTATATAAAGTACATCAAGTATATAAAGTACATCATGTATATAAAGTACATCATGCTGTATAAAGTACATCATGTATATAAAGTACATCATGCTGTATAAAGTACATCATGTATATAAAGTACATCATGTATATAAAGTACATCATGCTGTATAAAGTACATCATGTATATAAAGTACATCATGCTGTATAAAGTACATCATGTATATAAAGTAAATCATGTATATAAAGTACATCATGTATATAAAGTACATCATGTATATAAAGTACATCATGTATATAAAGTACATCATGTATATAAAGTACATCATGCTGTATAAAGTACATCATGTATATAAAGTAAATCATGTATATAAAGTAAATCATGTATATAAAGTACATCATGTATATAAAGTAAATCATGTATATAAAGTACATCATGTATATAAAGTACATCATGCTGTATAAAGTACATCATGTATATAAAGTAAATCATGTATATAAAGTACATCATGTATATAAAGTACATCATGTATATAAAGTACATCAAGTATATAAAGTACATCATGTATATAAAGTACATCATGCTGTATAAAGTACATCATGCTGTATAAAGTACATCATGTATATAAAGTACATCATGTTGTATAAAGTAAATCATGTATATAAAGTACATCATGCTGTATAAAGTAAATCATGTATATAAAGTAAATCATGTATATAAAGTAAATCATGTATATAAAGTACATCATGTATATAAAGTACATCATGTATATAAAGTACATCATGTATATAAAGTACATCATGTATATAAAGTACATCATGTATATAAAGTACATCATGCTGTATAAAGTACATCATGTATATAAAGTAAATCATGTATATAAAGTACATCATGTATATAAAGTACAACAAGTATATAAAGTACATCATGTATATAAAGTACATCATGCTGTATAAAGTACATCATGCTGTATAAAGTACATCATGCTGTATAAAGTACATCATGTATATAAAGTACATCATGCTGTATAAAGTACATCATGTATATAAAGTACATCATGTATATAAAGTACATCATGTATATAAAGTAAATCATGTATATAAAGTACATCATGTATATAAAGTACATCATGCTGTATAAAGTACATCATGTATATAAAGTAAATCATGTATATAAAGTACATCATGTATATAAAGTACATCATGCTGTATAAAGTACATCATGTATATAAAGTACATCATGCTGTATAAAGTAAATCATGTATATAAAGTACATCATGTATATAAAGTACATCAAGTATGTAAAGTACATCATGTATATAAAGTACATCATGCTGTATAAAGTACATCATGCTGTATAAACTAAATCATGCTGTATAAAGTACATCATGTATATAAAGTAAATCATGTATATAAAGTACATCATGCTGTATAAAGTACATCATGCTGTATAAAGTACATAAACAATAAACAGGAAACCATCACTCATGCATGATGAGATGTTATCAGCACCACAGGGGGGCTGAAGACTGGGACTGACAGGAATTCAGTATTTATATAAGTGACACTGTGACACTTTGAATTCACGCTGATGGAGTCCTGACTGTGACTCACCTACAACGTGACCACAGGTCTGACTGTTCACCCAGAAAAGTGGAAACACCTGCGTGTGTGTGTGTGTGTGTGTGTGTGTGTGTGTGTGTGTGTGTGTGTGTGTGTGTACTTTCGTTTCCTGCTGCACTGCAGTATCAAAGGGTGCTTCCAGAGAACATCTTAACAAACAATCATCATCATAGAAGCTTTAACGCTGATACATCTGCACCTGTGCATGTTTCACCCTCTATGCGGGGTAAGGGGATGTTATATGATGCAGGGTGACCGCAGATTCACAATTCACCCCTGAAATGAATGTTTACGCTCGTGCAGTGTCGGCTGGTTGTTGACTGAAAAAGCAGAAGGTGGCAGCAACAGTCAAACATCCAGTTAATGCTCTGTGTGTAGGTTCAAAGAAAAAGACACGTTGAAGGGAACTGAACTACTTTTAGACCATCATGGTGTCAGTGTTAAATACCACAGGTTATGTTTTCTTCTGCAAAGCTGCCACCTTCATGTACACTCTTGACCTTCCCTCAGTCTCACAAGGTCATCACCTTGTTGGTTTTCCAACAATCTTGAAGAAGCTCCCAGAGCTGTCGAGTCCCACCTGGGTTGGGTTCGGGTCAGGTCGTCTGCTGCAGCACTCCACCTCTCTCCTTCTGTGTTTGCGGTCATTGTCCTGCTGGAAAACAAATGGTGATCCCGCTAAATGCAAACCAGATGGGATGGCTAGAGCTGGCAATAATAAAAATAAATAAAAACCACTGAAGGAGAAAGATTGTCCAGACTTTTGACTGATGGTGTATTCACTGTCCTAAACAACAGTGTTCATGCCTGCTTCTCCTGCTGCTTGAATGACAGTGAAAATACTTTAAATTGAAGTATAAATTGGGTCTCAGCTTCTAGTGAACTTGAATCTATCACAAAATGTTGAAATTATTCCTCTGATACCTTCCTTATTTTATTTTACCACACGTATCTTAGTGGATCTGACCTTGACGCATAAAGAAAACTCATTTACAAACAGATATGTCTGGAAAGATTGTCTGAGAGAGAGAGAGAGACAAAGAGAGAGAGAGAGAGAGAGAGAGAGAGAGAGAGAGAGAGAGAGAGAGAGAGAGAGAGAGACAAAGAGAGAGAGAGAGAGAGAGAGAGACAGAGAGAGAGAGAGACAAAGAGAGAGACAAAGAGAGAGAGAGAGAGAGAGAGAGACAGCCACTTGACGTCAGCCAGTCTTCAGTGTGGCAGCAGACAGAGAGGATGCAGCGCGTAAACTTTCTCTCCCGTCAGCTCCACTTCTTTCCTCGTCATCATCCCACAAATCCAACAAACCCAGCAGAGGAATAATGTCAGTGAACAACACCACGGGGACCATCGAGGTGTACGAGTACACCTGCGTGCGCTTTTACGTGTCCACCGTCTCCTTCTCCGTGCTTCTCTTCTTCAACCTCCTCATCAACTGGACCATCGTCCGCGAGGAGCGGCTCCGGACTCATGCGCGCTTCGTGCTGGTTTTCCACCTGCTGGTCTCCGCCCTGGTTTACCTGGGCATGAGCAGCGTGTTCTACTACCAGATCCACCTGGACGCACGGCCGGGTCGCACCGCCTGCATGGCCATGATCACCGTTTTGATCAGCAGCGCCTCCAACATCCTCCTGACGCTCACGGCGATGGCTCTGGACCGTTTCTGCGCCGTGTGCCACCCGATGCGCTACACCGTCACCTGCAACGCGGGGCGCTGGCCCTGGCTGCTGGGTGTCCTCACCTGGCTCATGGCGCTGGTTATCCCCCTCAGCCTGCTCCTGCGCCCCGACCCCAAACCCGGCACGGCTGATTACAACGGAGGGTGCGGCCCGGACCAGCTGAGGAAAGGCGGACTGGAGAAGGTGCTGTTCATAGGGTTGTGCACGGTGCTTATTCTGTACAGCTACGTGAGGATACTAGTAGAAGGGAGGCGGCTAGGGGTGCTCAACAGGCGCAACCGAGCCGGGTGCAGGACGATCGCTTTGCATGGCACCCAACTGGCCGTTTACATCCTCCCCAACTTCGTGAGCTTCGTGCTGACGATGTTGTACAAACGGGAGCTGATCCGGGCAGAGACCAAAGAGCTGTCTGCCGTGGTCATCTTCGCCTTCTTCAGCTTGGCACAGTGCGTTGCGCCAGTGGTTTACGGTCTGCGTAAAGAGGAACTCCTGGAGCAGTTGAGTCACAGGTTCCCCTACTGTTCACGGTACATGAAGAGGGTCCTCGGCTGGACTGTGCGAGCCAGCTGGCAAAACAGTCACTACAGAGCACGGTAGGATGTCCAGCAGTGTGTGTGATCCGTGTGTGTTGGTGGACAGTCTTTCTTATAAGTCATCAAGTCCTCACATGGACTAGATGGACTGCCTGGTTTCTATGATCTATACCACAGCTGATCAAGTCCCAGTCTGATGTTGTAAATTATTAATAAACAATTAATAAATAAAAAAGAAATAGAAGTAAGTGTCCCGCTGGAGGGAGTTACATCTCAGTCACAAGCTGGAAATGTAAGTTAGACTTTTAGTTCTGGGTTATAATTGATCAATAAAACAACAACAATTAATGACGATTTGGTTCTTAAACAAACATTTTGTTGTCAGATATTTGTACGTGCCCACTGGCACAAGCTACAAGATGTGGGGAAAATACCTAGACACTGTTTCCAGTATTGTTTCTCATTCACTCACCCAGAACAAACTGGTGATTTACTTTTGTTGGACTAGATGTCAGCCAGGATTTACTGAGCTTGTGCACTGCAGGTGATGTGCACCTTCACCTATATAGCCTGTATGTTAAATCAGTAGTCTTTTTTATGGGGGCTCAGTGTGGGATCAGTGCTTTATGCTATGCTAAGCTAACCACATTTCCAAATTTCCAAAAATCCATCTATTATTATATACATATTTTTTATTTAATTCTTAAGCTGCTATAATCTTACATATGTAAGATGCTTTTAAATACATATTAAAAGCATCATATTAATTTAGCAGTTTACTGTAATTCCAGTAAGCAAATGTAAAACATTACAGAGAAGTTATGAATGTGTGTATTTCTTTCTTTCTTTACTGACATTAACGTGTTAAACTAGTTGATTTACATATGGTTCGATATTACTGGGACTCCTGCTTTTACTGAATGAGTCCTTAAAACGGACATTTTGTGCATGACTTCCAAAATGAATCTGTAGCTGATGACACTGTTTTGGAAATTTGAGTGTGTTACACATTTCACCACAACACCACAAAAAGGACACGTGAGTACAGTAGTGAACCCCCGGTGTTATTTCTGGTTCTCACTCTCTCATTTGTTTCCCCCTCCTCAGGGAGCGAACGCTGACAGCCCAGACTATCATCTCTCCAGAGGTCCCACAAGTCCCAGAGCAGGAGGAGGAAATGAGGCCGGCTTCGGTCAGGCGTTCCTCACATGACTCGAACTCGTGTCCAGGTGACACAGATGATAACTGATACGGAGGGGGAAAGCAAATTAATGTCAGGATTACGACCGCCATCAGGAACATTTGGACGAATGGCTGGTTTCATTCTGACCAGGAGTCGCAGAGGAGCTGAACAGCAGAAGACGTTGTGGTTTCAGGAGATGGGAGCCGTTCAGTTACTTTCCTGACTGGTTCTGGGATTTAAGACTAAAGTCTTCAGTTTATAAGCTAACTTCTCGGACCTCTGGACTACAAACTGCCCTACTTCATTTGGAATTAAAGTGACTGACACGGAGAATATAATTTAACTTATTGTCTGATGAATGTAATTTCCGTGTGTATGGATATTAAAAACTGTGAATTGAATGGTCTTGATCCACTTGAATATTCTACATCATGGCAGTAAATACTAACAGACTCTCATGTATGGATTAGGAGCTGGAGCCTCTGTGCAACTTTCAAACTTCTTGTTTGAAAGAGCCCGGTTAAAAAATACAAAATGGAAAAACAGAAAAACACAATGACCTCACACAGAGGCAAATAGTTGAGATAGAGATGCAGAGCTACTGCCAAAATATCCAAACAGGGGGAACATGGACATTAAACTACCCAAAACGACCAAAACCATACACAAACCATTCAAATACTAATGCAACATGAGCCAAGAGAGTCTAAAAATACGACAAAAAGACCACAAATTCATGTAGACGCAAAATGACCAGAAAGAAGCTCTGTCTGGGGAGTGAGAGGTCTCTGCCCAGGGACCCATTTTCTCATAATCCGTCCATGCGAACAGTGCAGATGACAATATGTTCAATTATTCACAACCTAAACTAAGATAAGACGTAGCTTGAAGCGTTGTTCCGAGTATCAGTATTAGTGTCGAGATGATCAATACCAAGAAAAACTGAATCTTCTCACACTTCAACATGTATTTTATGTCTGTACTCTTTACTCCTCTGGAGATAAAACAGTAAGTGCTAGATTCAGTTTTGAATAACATCACAGTAAAACATGAAAGCCTGATGCTGATGTACTGATTAGTTTAGTAAAGGTGTTTCCTCCGTAAAGATTAAAACCAAACCATATCCTGTCTTAATGTAAGAGAAAAAGGACATACTAGCACTTCAAGTATAATAATTAATCCGTTTTTTATGTGTTTTAGTGAGTTTTAAAGGGTTTTGCTACGTTCAGAGAGACCAACTAGTTTCTAGTTTTAATGGAAGTTAACAGTATCCTGGCTTTAGTTCACATTAACAAACTGTATTTCCCAAAATATTCAGTATTTTATTAACTGTTCCCTAATGGATAGTTGGATTTTTTAAAAAAAGCTAATTTTGTTGAAGCAGAGCTGATTTTTGGCTCGATCCTCCTTTTAATTCTCCCAGATTCTCCCGGTATTTACTTGAGGAACATAAGTTATGTAACAAATAGGAAGTGACTCCAGGAAAAGGCTGACTGCCGTTTTTGGTTTGGCTGTTTGGCACAGTTGCTGAGTTTGACAGTTAGAAACACACAAGATGGGGAATTTTCAACGTTTTAACCACAGCCCTCAGTCTCACACCCAGAGCATTATCACTCGAGGAGTTGCTTACATGAAAGAGCAGGAAGGGGTTCCTGTTTTTATTTCAAAGCAGCATGTATGCTGCAGCACTCATGTGATGGCAAAGTATTTACTGGCATTCCTGTAAACTGCTGTTGCCCTGGAAGAGCCTGCGCTGCAGAAGTGAAAGCAAATATGTAGATTAGAAGACACACAGCAGAATTCGGAAGTGGATCTGGCGGTAAAGTGGGTGCTAGTCTTCGCTCCAATTTTGCTGATCTTCGATATTTAATCAGATTTTAAATGTTACGAAAGCTTGAAGAAGAAAAAAAAAACAGCAACTATACTTTAGTGTGTTAAAGCTGCATTCACATAAACACCAAGCAACACTTTAATAACAGAAAGATGGTCGTACAAATCAAGCAACAGGGACATTTGATAAGGCAGATGAATACATATGTCACTTATTAATCACAATTTTTTGCTAAGCTCAAAGTAGACCTGCACAATCATGGCAACTCCACCAAAGAGGAAATATAATCGTCTGGCGCCTTCATCAGTTAACACATGATCTAAAGGCATGAGATAATGTCTAACTTTACACGACCAGGCAGCCAGGACGTGTGCAGACCTCCTTTAAGTTGTATGGATGCTTCGACAGACTAAAACGTCACTAAGTACTTCAATCCTCGTCTTACATGTACACACGATCAGTAATCCAACATGTAAAATATTATTTCTGACTAATATCTTAAAACGAGGTCTGCAGACTGATAGTTCAATATCTACTGTTACAGTTAATGACGCCTACAACCTTATACTGATTAAATAAACACTTCATTTTGGAAGTTATGCAAAAAACCTGCACGTTTTCTGTATGACCAGCATCTGTGGACTGGCTTCTAAGGCAAAGGCTGTAATGTTTCTGTGATGAGCACTGAGTGAACTTAACTAACATGCAGAAAGGCATTAACGTACATAAACACACCATTATATACATTTGAACACAATGTAGACCAAGTGTACTAAGGGCAAAATGTGTCCGTCTGCTTCGAACAGTCCAAGCGTCCTGCTAACTGGCTTCTTATCTCAAAGTTGCATTGATGTTGTTGTATTTATTATTAATCAAAGAAAAACTAAAAATATCAGCATAACTTGTTTCAACAGATTAAATTGTGTGATCATTTATGGAGCTATGGTCATAAAAGCTGAAAAACAGGTGCAGAAAATGGTGCATTTGAGGCTCCGCACACATCTTAGACATTCAGTCAACAGAGGATCTTATATGCAGGTGGCAACGGGGCTGAACGACTTGTGGAAATGATGCATTTTCTAGAGGTCTGGAGTTGGAAATCAATAAATAAGGGACAGAACAGGTTCATACACCAACACTGATAACCAGAACGTTAAGCTTTAAATTGTACTTCCCATGTATAAATGAAGAAATCTTTCAGCCCCAGACAGCAAGAAACTCGCAACATGAATTGTTGACTACAGTCACTGGTCATGACGTACAGCGGTGGTTCACTCCCAAGTTGTTCGTAATCATCAGCACTTTGTACAGTAGCTTGCTGCCTGTGTGCATGTGTGTTGTTTGAGTAAATGAGAACTGCAGCCATTTCACCACTGATGATGGAGCAATGACAAACTTGATAAAGTCCAGTGAGGAAAGTGGTTTATGAAACACAGAAAAAAGAATGAAAAAGAAAACAGGAAAAGAAACAGGGGATGTGGAGAGTGTTGCGTTTAGAAGCCCAGAGGATGAGGAGCCACCACTCCTCCGTTCTCCACCGTGGCTGTCGAGATGGCCCGCAGATTTTTAAAGAGTTTTCTGGAATCGCTGGAGCGCAGAGTCTTGATGTCGCTCATTACTCTCTCATAAGCCTGAGGGATAAAAGAGAACAACAAATGAAGTAAAAATGTTTCACCTCCACAAATGTTAATGTTAATATTTATCGTCTCCATTTTTAAATAATCTGTTCTGTGATAAAATGCTCGGCAGTAAGACTTCACACCAACGCCGACATTATGGAGAAATGAGTAGAAACATCCTAGAAAATTCCCTGATGAAGTTCGGCTGCACTTTGATTTTATAAATAAAGAATTTCCTCAAGAGAATAGCAGCAGGTACACTACTTTGTCAATTCTCCATCCTTGTTTAGTCTAGTTCTGAAAACAAATTATATATTTTTCCAAACGTGACACACTAAATGGATCATCCAGTGATGTGTTATGTTATGTTATTATATCTTCATTATAAAATAACTTTGTTCTACAACTTCAAAACTTGGCAGGAAAAATAAATAAAAAAAGCTGAACTCTGTAGATTAATGATCAATAAGGAATAAATATCAATAATAATTATGTTAGTGATATGCAACTAGCTGCTGTTTTCGAATGATGTAAATGGTCTGAATTATATGGTGCCTTTATACCCAACTGTTCTCAAAGTACAGATGTGTTGCTTAAATGTGTTTTCTACTAAAAAATGTAGACGTTGGGAAGTTATATTATTTAAATATTTCCCCCCTACACATTCTACATGAGAGCAAATATAATAAGACAATAACCAATGATCATGAGATTTCACCTTTCTTCTCACGTTGTGCACATCTTTTTGACAACAATATTACTGATTAATAACTTTGAAATTATAGAGAATGGAGCACTAGTTTTAATGCAGAGGACACAGCTGAAAATTGCGTCGACGACGGCATGTCGTGGTCCTGAAGAGGTACTTACCTCCATGCACCAAGTCTCACACAGCATCTTCTCGTGCTGAGCTGAGGCGTGACCCTGACTCAGAGAGCGTGAAGCCCTGCAAACGAGAGGAAAGCGAAACATGAAACGTCGCTTTAGGCCGCGTAGGAGTTTGTATGTGGAAAAAAGGTAGATTACAGAAAAGATGAGTGGGTGCAGAGCAGTGCAGCCTGAAAAGCAGAGGAGGAGTGAAACCGTTTCTGAACGCCTCTGTACCTGGACAGGACGACCACCATGGCGTAGAGGTCAATGGCACAGTCTGCGACTCGCTTCAGGACAAACTGTTCGTCTGAAAAAGGAAACTAATTTATTATACTATCACAAAACAAATACTCCTCATGATAAGATCTTAATTTTAATTTGTGATACTACATTTGTATGAATATTGACAAATCCTTCCTATGAAGTGCTTAAAAGCGATCACAAGTCTGAAATGACTTTTTCAACACCCACAACATCTGCTCTCCCACACACACACACTCACTCACCAATGATCTTCTTGCCATGTTTGATGAGCTGCTCCTCAATCACAGCTCCAAATTGTTCAATGGCTTTAACTGTCTAAAACAGACAACAAAGATATATATATGGAAATCTATACAATATGGAAACTAAAGTGCAAAAAAGCTGAAAAATCCCTTTTTAGCTGGTCGTACCAATCTGCCATTTGGACACCCACTCACTCAGTCCCAGCTGCCTGGGTAAGCCCCTTGATAAAAACCTTAAAATGGAAACTGTCACGTACCAGCTCACCACTCTGTGCCAGATCAGGATGAACGGTTCCCTGCAGAGTCAGACCTGTGCCCAGACCTGCCTTCCTACAAAGACGACGAGAGAAGACGGTGTTATAGCAACATGGCCGGAGAAGTATAAATAAACGCATTCACATATTCATTCATCAGTAAAACTGAACTGACGAGGTTGATACGATTCTTGACGTGATTGATTCTCCCCAACACTGATGTTGTTCAACACATATTAAACTAATTAGGGATGAATTACTATTAATACAAACGAATAAATCAAACTTGAAGTTCAGCTTTGGGACTGAAGTTTTTTCTTCTGCTGGACACAAACAGCTGAACTACACACTTTCCTGAAATGTGACTTCAGCAGCAGAAGTTCAATATGTTTTCAAATTTTACAAATGCCAACTTTGAGGTGCAATCTGTAGAAATTAACACATATACATCTCTTCTCCGGTGCAGCACGCCTTACTCACCAGACATATGACTAACCTGATATCATTCAACTAGAACAGAAATAAGCTCATACACCAGCTGATGATGCTGAAGATAGTCAGACATTTTAGCTTGATTCTGTTGTGATCTGCACTCATATCACAGTGAAGTGTGACTTCAGAAAGCAGCTGTCAAAGCCACAGAATTAGGTTGTTCTTGTTATCCTGTTAAGCGTTAAGTGCTTTCAGCAATTCAGTGTTAACTTGCGGAGATACGGAAACATTACAGAAAATCATCTGCATTAGAGAAATGTAATAAGATAAAGCTCTGCCTGCACTGTAAAAGCACTCAAACAGATCCTGTCTGAGAGCATTAACCAAACAGCTGTGGGAAGTTTTCAATCACATTAAAATGAAGAGGGCAGGAAATTCTAAGCCTGTGGTAGCTGTAAGTGTGCTGGCAACGCACAAGTGTAAGTAAACAATCTTTAAACAAACTTTACAATTCCTGCAAAGAGGAACTGAATATCCTGGAAGTCAGTTTTAATATGTACGATAATAACTCAAATAAAATAGTTTCTGTTTCTGAACTGGCACAATGAACAGCATCTGTCATACAGTGTACACAGAGAGATTCCCCCAGCATTGTGAGATGCAACCTTTTTGCTCTCTTGGTGAGCTCGCCAGCAAGGACTCCCGCGTTGCCAAGTGGGTTCTTCAGGGCTTTCTGTAAACCTTTCAACTGGTTACCGGCATTCTGGAGGAAAGCACAGAGGGACACGTGTGACATACCGACAAAATCTGCTTAAGTGAAGGCAGCCGTTTTATCCTTAAGTTATAAGTAAAGTAAATAAAAGTTTTAGTCTTGTCACAAGTGATTTCTGAGTGGCCTTTATCTCAATAAAAGTGTGTGGACTGTACCGGTCTAAATTCAGTGACATTTCAGCTGGTGAGCTGCTTGTTTCCTATCAATTAAAACTTATTATACCAACAACAGTCCTAAAGAAAATAACTCCTCCATGTAACACTTATTTATTTATTTAGTTTTAATTTGAATGTTGCTTATATTTAGTTATGGGTTGTGAAACAGTCAGGCTTCAGAAGCCTGACATCAGACTCAAGAGTGGAAATATCTGATATTCAGGAGATTTTATGTCATTTGTAGCAACCACTATCAAACTGTAGAAAACAGGGGGGTGGGATATTTATTTTGAGAGCTTGTGTGGGTTTAACAGATATTAAACTACTTTTTTGGCCTTTTACTTTCCTGTATCTCGCGTACAGTAACAAGTCAAGTGTAACGACGCAGTCATTAACTAGTAGAAGCATTCTCCCTGCCTGCTGTCTGCTCTATGTGGAGGCGCTGAGCTCCACCCTTGGTCACAGAGACACAGCAAGGACAGAAGAAGCTGCAGCATTTACACCAGAAGTATATTTTTATGTACGCTAACCTCACTCACTGCACTCTTTAAGTGCTAATGAAATGCATCCTGATGAGTCATTGACAGCAGTTCATACGCTACGCTGTAATTTTTCATTGTCATAGATATGTGAAATGCTCCTAGTGTAGGCTGCTGATGTGTGCTTTTGTGCAGTTTCCCTCAAACATATTTATAAACTGCCTTTAACTTTATAAACAGCATATAAGCTACTTTTAATTCTATAGTTCAGGTAAAGTTGGTTTTGAGCAGATTTTCGAACAATCTTCCATCATCTGATTAATTGTAGTTACAAACACAGAAATGACTTCCTCTCTACAGAGTGCTGATGTACTTTCCACACATTTACTTTATCAGACCACAGCTGAGCATGTAAAATACAATACACCAAAGAGGTTTCGTGTTACCTGGAAGCCATTTAGAGCCACAAAGAGTCTCAGGATGTCGTTGGTGCCCTCAAAGATTCGAAAGATTCTCAGATCCCTCATCACTCTCTCCAACCCAGTGTCCTGTGATAACAGACATAGAAAGACAATGATCTTCCAGCTCTTCTAAATCAGCAACAATCACATACAACCCATAATCTACTATCAAGACCGCATTGAAAATAACAAAACATTCTGTAGAGAAATTTACTCATAAGTAAATGCACATTAACGCCTGAGCTTTTTTTTTTTTTAATCTTATGTTATACTTCGAAGACATTTTGATGTTAGCTCATGACACAAACTAAAATGAGGTAGTGAAAACACAAGCTGCTAACAGAAGTATATACAGTCACTATTCACTTCTGCACTTATTAATTCTGCATGGTTGTATTTTTGGCAGCACTTACAATGTATTCTATTTAGAAGAGCAGAAATGAAAACGTACAGGGCACATCTCTGGCTAGACATTTTTGTGAAATGAAGCTGTGAGTCAAAATGCGAATTGTGAACAGAAACACTCAAATCTTGTTTCTTATCTTAAGTCTGTCAACTCCATTTCAGCTGTAAACAGCTCATATCTAACAACTATGTTCACAATTAACTTCTTAACCGGCACTGAAAATTGCTTGCAGAGTACAGTTTGCACAGGGGTTGCTGCTGTGTTCAGTGCTTCAACGTGTTGTTCCATGATCAAGCATACTTTCCACTGTATTGGAGGCCTGGCAGAGCAGCACGTCTGTTCGAGAGATGGCTATAAATATCATCTGGTTTATTTTCAGCAGAGATGTATTATATTGTACACAACCTCCCATCGCCCCCTCATGTTGAGGTTGCTCACAATAGTCTGCTCCTGTGCTGTTTGTGATGGTTTTTTACCTGTGAAAAAAAACTGTGGTTTCAGTATGTTGTTGTGCAGGAGCTCCTTGCATGTAGCAACTATGTGACTCAATACCACAAGGCACATAGTATGTGCTGCTATATACTTATAGAAACAAAGCTGTCTGCTTATGCATCATTACAGTTGTAGTGAAGTAAAGCGTATCACCTATCAGCCTACTACTGGCTGATTATACACTGCAGGTAAAGTAAATAGAAAAGAGCCTACCATTGAATAATCTGTTGCAAAAGGGCCAAATTATTGTCATGCATCAAGCAAAGAAAACATCTAAAGAAAAACTACTAAAACTGGGTTAAGAACTGTCCAGTGGAAGAAGATCATGTGGTCTGATGAGTCCAGATTTACCCTGTTCCAGAGTGCTGGGAGCATCAGGGTAAGAAGAGAGGCGGGTGAAGTGATGCACCCATCATGCCTAGTGTCTACCGTACAATCCTGTGGGGGCAGTGCTATGATCTGGGGTTGCTGCAGTTGGTCAGGTCTAGGTTTAACAACGCTATGTGCCCGAAGAATGAGGTCAGCTGACTACCTGACTATACTGAATGACCAGGTTATTCCATCAATGGATTTTTTTCTTGGTGGTACGGGCATATTCCAAGATGACAAGGCCATCTATGTTATATCTCTGAGCTCAAATTGTAAGTAAGTGGTTCACCGAGCATGACTTATCATTCTCACATATGGATTGACCACCACAGAGTCCAGACCTTAACCTCAGGGAGAATCTTTGGTATGTGCTAGAGTTGTGCAGCATTCAACTCTCCCATCATCAAAACAAGATATTGGTGACAAATTTATGCAACTGTGTTGTGACATTCAGATGCTTATCGAAACGATGCCACAGAGAATGTGTGCCGTAATCAAAGCTAAAGGGCGGTCCAATAAAATATTAGCGTGTGATTTTAGTTTTTTTTGGATGGGCAGCGTATCTTCACTGATAAAATGCTGACAGAAATGAAAGGTTAATGTGTAAATCAGAGGTTAAATAAACATGAAGAAAAAAGTTACAGCAAATAAAGGCAAATATTACCACTTATGTTGAATACACAATTTTGCACAAAAACAAAGAACTTCTGAGCCACTGCTGCATTCTCGGCAGCCTCCCAACAGCAATGTTTAAACAGAAGACGTACAACTATGTTATATCTCTGAGCAGAGTTAGGTTCCTCTTGTTGACTTGTTCACACTTGATTGTTATTCTATAATGACTTTCAATATAAAAGTCAACATAGGTTAATAAGTCAAGAAGGCAATGTCAATTCCAGTAAGCTCCCCCATTATTTACATAACATTGTTACTGCTGTTACTTGTTACTACATTGTTACTACAATGGCTGCAGATTGCGTGAATGAACACTGTACTCAAGATGTAGCAGCCTTTATGTTTGTGTTTGATTAGTCTGCAGCACCAACTGTATCCTAATTGTTCTGGGCTTGGTACAAATGCTTCCCTCAGAGAAGGAACTGTGGGACCTTAGACCCTGGCTTTTCTGGTTGGCAGGACTGTGTCTAGAGTCATCAGAAAACTAAACAGCGACCCACTCACACAAAAACAGCTTTGTAGAGGTATCTCCACAAAGAACCTTAAGATTTCCTGGTTATTAAAATAGTTTTAGGGTTATTTGTTTGTATTGTTAAATTTCTAAAATGTTTACATTTCAAAAGGCTCCTGCACCAAAAGAGGTGCTGTCTGGGGGACTAGAATGTTCCTAAAAGGTGATTTCATTCTGGAAAAAGTGTAAAACGTGAGCAGTTTACTCACTCATCTCTGAAACATTGCACATTCACATTGTGAAACTTTTTTTTAAACTCCATTAGGTGATTACAAATTTCTAGAATCAGATTCAGTTCAGTCATTTGCATGTAATGGGATGTGGACAGAACACTCACCTTCATGAAACCCATGCCACCCGTAACCTGAATACACTCATCAGTCACGGCCCATGCGGCTTCCTGTCACAATATTTTAAAAAAACACACACAGACACACACAGACACACACAGTCAGTGTTCAATTCAGTAAACAAATACATACATACTTCCTCAGTTGTCAGTTTTCCACAGAATAAGGAACATAAAATATTACGAAACAGATGTTCTGTTTTGCTGCACATGAAAGAAGTAAAATATTACTTATTATACTTCTCTATACTAAATAAGAAAAACTAAAGAATGCAAAACTTTCTAAATATTATATCAGGAAATTAATTATTGTCAGCACTTCTGATTTGCCTGTTAAGCCAATAAAACTGAAATAATAAAGTTCTTACAGAGGCAAAGATCTTGCTGATTGCGGCTTCTATTTGGAATTCAGTCGCTCCACTGTCCATGTTGCCACTGATCATGTACGCCATTGACTGCAGATAAAAACACAGAGGTATTAATTAATGTTTTTTGCCATTAGTGCACAACAATGTAAGGATAACACTGTCATTGTATAAGTTTAAAACATCTGTTTGTGTGTTAAATGCCTTGTTAGGTTGGAAACACGTGTTGTGGTTAGTATAACATTAAACAGTCATGTCAACAGTGACTATGTTTAAGGCAAAGAAGAAATACAGTTTATTGTGAGGTCATCTGACCTCTGTGACATATTGTAGCATTGTCATGCGGGCGATCTTCTCCTGGATTGCTCCGTAGGTGTGGATCTTGCTCCCGAACTGGGTTCTGTTGGCTGCATGATCAACCTGAGGAAAAAGGCAAAATTATGGTCACAGTCACAAGTCATTATAGCTGCAAACTGTATCACACAAAGTTTAAATTCTGCCATTCTTCCTATTTTCAGGCTGGAACTAAACTTTTTTGGGGGGGACCTGGAGGGGGGGGGGGGGGGGTCCCATTTCTGTTTAGTCAGGCAAAACAGGACTGTTGAGGCTAACATGCAGCACAGTCATGGGCAAGACTACTGTTGCGGTTAATTGCAACACTGGTGGCACAGAGGAAGAAGCTCAATGTGGCCACAGTCTTTCTGGTTGCAAAGAAATTGCCACAAGACCTGAAAATAAACAACTGAAATGAAGCTTCACTTGCAGTATATAAACACAGAGCTGTTGTAAACAAAGGGTGTCTCAAAGGGCTGACTTTCTCATGCTGTATTACTTATATCTTCACCATCTCAACAGGTCATTCATGGTAGCAAATTTTCTTTTGGCTCACACTTCTCCCACTCAGCTAATAAAACATTAAAGACAGAAAATTAAATTAAATTAAAATTTTCAATTTAACTGGATGAAAATTCCTACAGTAGCTCTAGATGAATATAAGCTCTTACAAGTTTCAGAACTGATAAGCTAAATTTTGCGTGGGGACAAAAAGAACAGTAAGATAATAATGAGGATGTAATAGGGCTGCGGTCCTGATTCAAATTCATTCTTGAACGATAGCGATTCTGTCATGTTTGAATTAGCAGGGAGATCACACATGATTCATATTCTTCCGAGAATCAAGCTGTTTGTAGTAAACTAGTAAACCTCTGCCCTGATTTCTGAAAAGAGCTGCTCTTGCACACTTGTGCATTTGTAGTGCTGACACAATGTGCGGATTAACCACTTGTTTGGGGAAAAAAAACAATGTGTGAAATGTTGCCAGCTTTTCAATTGTGATAATTAGCTTATTTTCCATGTTTTACATTTTTGTAAACAGAATATTTTTTGGTTTATGTGATTGATAAGACAAAACAAGCCGTCCGTTTTCTATAGCTCCGAGAAAACAAGACACACTACAATGACGGCACAAGGTTTGATCTGACAATCAGCACAAATTGTTAATGTGAAATTATCACATTTTCTCGGAGCACAAATTAGTTAATGTTCTTACACCACTAACCACTAACTAAGTGTGGTTCAGATAGGATTATTTTCTGTATAAAATGTTAGATCTAAGTGTTTTCATTTTGACGTTTCGCCTCTTGTAATGTAACAACTTGGCAAAAAAAAAAAAGGTGATTATTGCACAGAAATATTTATGTCACGTTTCCAGTGGTGTAGGGAAATAACCTTCAGGTTTTTCTGATGATGCAACAATTAAACAGTTTGACTCACATTTCTCACTTCAGTTAATGAATACTGTCTTATATGTATTTCACATTAACATGCTGCTGTATTAACATAATACAAACTATATGTGATACTGAGTTTATAATGATCACATTTAAGACAGTTGTGTGCTGACATGTTGTGTCTGTTGTTTGAGAAAAGCAGCATACATGACCAAAGCCCTTTTGTATCTTCAGCACCTGTAGCCCTCAGCAGGAAGTTGCATTGCAACAAGACGCATTGTGAACTACAATAGGAGGAATTTCCCTCGAACCCACAACGAAGGAAATATTGAAAGAAGGGGTATAACACACGAAAAAAGATAAGAATCAAAAGAGCACATAGGAAACACATTGGCTCCTATAGAGGCATAAAGCTGTAAGTGGAAGCTATACTGTCTAAATTATAAGCAGAGCTCTTCCTCTCTCACACTTCACTGCATTTCCTATCCTATTGACATTTATCTTGCTGGTACTCACAGCTTTGGCAATGACTGACTTCATGGTGCCGGAGAGTGCCGCTGCCATGCCAAATCTCCCGTTATTTAGGATGTTCATTGCCACTTTGAAACCTCCTCCCACCTCGCCCAGCACACATTCAGCTGGCACACGGACATTATCAAAATAGACCTCAGCTGTGTTGGATGCCTTGATGCCCATCTTCTTCTCCGGAGGGCCACTGTGAGTAAGAAGAGGAGAGTAGAGAGAGTTAGGGACGCCGGAAAGGGAAATCCTAAACATGAGAAAAGGTCAATTATAGCTGAAATACAAATAAGAGTAGCGATAAACTTTCAATAAATGTATAGACGTGTGCTCACTGTGTCACTCCACCAAAGCTCCTCTCCACGACGAAGGCTGTGATCTTGTCCTTAATTTCTCCAGTTCTGGGATCCTTCATGGGTGTTTTGGCAAATACTGTGAAGATCTCAGCCAAGCCTCCATTACTGACAGGAGCAGATTGTTTATCACATTTGGAAGACAAACAAAAAGCTTATACACACTACTGCTACATCTACTGTTCACAAAACACTGTACACTGATGCCTCCTTGTGGTAAAAGTATCAAAAAGCACATTTATACATATAAACTGTGTGTTTTAAGTTTCCTCACCTGATCCAGATCTTGCTTCCATTGAGAGTGAAGTACTTTCCACAGGATGACTGAACAGCTGTGGTCTTGATAGAGGCAGCATCAGAGCCACTGGCTGGTTCGGTCAGGCAGAAGGCAGCTATATGCTCACCTTGAGGAACACACACAGTGTCAAATGC
The DNA here is from genome assembly GCF_900324465.2 of Anabas testudineus. Taxonomy (NCBI): domain Eukaryota; kingdom Metazoa; phylum Chordata; class Actinopteri; order Anabantiformes; family Anabantidae; genus Anabas; species Anabas testudineus. The sequence continues at coordinate 17,786,111 of NC_046627.1, read as the reverse complement.
ATGCATGCTAAAAATTACTCCTTTGTATGTTCTTTATTTTCCCTACATTTGATTCTGCTATTTCTCAGTTCAATTAAAAAGTTTTTGTGACATTTCTACTTTGGCTGACATGACACAAAAGATGCAGGAATAGATTTAAGGACAAATTTTATATTTATTTATAAATACACTGATGTATCTGATTTAGCTGCTGCAAGAAAATGCTTCAGGTCACTGTTAAAAATACTGGATATAACTGAATCCCCATTGGCCCAGGGGCCGAAACACCTTTTGAAAAGTATGTATCTGACATGCACTGTGTCTCTGGGTGCATTAAATGTATTATTATAGGCATATTGAAAAAATGCACAGACATCACAATACTCATGAAATATCAAATGCTGGTCTTCATACCTGTGGCAAGCTTAGGCAGGTACTTCTCCTTCTGGGCTTTATTCCCAAAAAGCAGAATGCCCTTGAAACCAATAGACTGGTGGGCTCCCAGAGTAATACCAACTCCCAGGTCATGACCACCAACAATCTCAACCAGCCGCGCATACTGTAGGATGGGCGGACATTATCACATTAGGCTCATAGCAAAGTGTGTGTATCACACTATAACCATGTATTTACTAATATTTATGTAAAGAATAAATACAGACAAACCTGTGTGTTTGAGAGGCCAAGGCCACCGAGGTCAGCTGGCACTTGCAGACCAAAGGCACCCATCTCCTTCAGGCCCTCCATGGTTTGATCCTCCACCTTCTCTAAGGTATCATTCTTGGCAGGATCATTTACCTCCTGTTCACACATAGCAGAAACATGTAAGGTGAGGGATGAGTATCAGAGATATAAAACATTTGCGAGTCAGACAAAGGGCAAAGAGGTCTAAAAAAATACCTCAAAAAATTTGCTGACGGGCCCCACAAGCTCTCGAAGAAACTGCTCCTGCTCCTCACTAAGGGCTACAGCACAGACACATGATTACACTGCAGCTTTGTTTTCAGTTCTACATAGATTTTCAATAAAACATTTGAAATTTCAAAAACATTAATATTCTTTGATTTACCCGAGGGGAATGGAAACACTTGGGGAGTTGCAATCTGTCCCTTAAAAATGTTGACAGCAAATGATTTGGATTCCTGAGAAGAATAAAGTTGGACATCGTAAGGCTTGTGCTACTACAAACCCAGCTAGTGCACATTTCGTTAAGGGTGCTCTGTTTGGTTTTTAAGCTGTTGCTTGATGTTTGCTTTGACAATTGATGGGCAACGGTTCATTATCCTTGAGGGCTAACAAATATATTGAATGCATTTTCTGTCTATTTAAACATTTTTCTACCTGCATTGTTTGTATCCATGTTTACATTCCATGTTTACTAGCTTGCAGCAAAAAAACAAAAAATAAACAACCACCTACTGCTACAAGAGGTCAAATACTTTACAGTGAATCGTACCTAACCTTAAACCTAACTAATTTGATTCAGTTGACGTGTACTGACCTAATAGAATATGATAACATTATCACTATGTAATAACAACAATTAGAAAATGAACATACAGCAGCAGCTGTCTTCTTATCCGCTGTGGTGGCAGCATCAGTGCCAACTGCTGCTGGCTTCTCCAGCACTGCCTAAACATTAAGAGCAAAATAAAGGTTAAACAGAAATTAGCTCAAACTATTTAATCCAAGCCCTGTAATAAATCTGAATGATTGGATTTATGACAGAGCTGTTGTAAATTTTTAGTATACAAATCATAAATTGATACATCAGAGTGACCTTGAAATGTCAGAGTTTATTAAAGAAAAGCAAATATAATACAAGTAAATGTGTTACTGAAACTCTTTCCACAATTTAACATCACAGTGAACTGAAGTAAAAGCTTTATTTCAGTCATAGTGAGATCAAGCATCGGCTATTAACTGGTTATTTTCTTGAAATCTATTTTTAGGAAGCATTTCATTTCAAGAAAAAAAGAATTGTTTAGCCTCATTTCAGACACCTCCAGCTCTTTGTGATCACATAATATACCCTGTGGTCTAATACAGCAATATTCTTGACTTTGTTGTTTGCATTTAAACATTTTATATGTACATACAATGTTAAATTGAGGCTGATGATCTGCAGATAAAGATCAATTAATAACCACTCTGGCAGAAAAAATAGTGAATATCTATAAATAAATAAATCTATACCAAGGTTACTAAAAGAAGTGCTAAGACTGGCTATGCTTTAAAATTAGTAATAAGGGATGTTTAGTAGCAATAATAATACTATTTAATAGGTACACTCTCAAAACATCTATACCAGACCAAGACTCTGCTACACGTTATTAGGCAAAAAAAAAAAAACAAGCAAAACAAAGGCTCTTTAATAGTGTCTGCTTCTCTGCAGCCCATCCACTCACCCTGGCTTCATTTAGCAAATGAAACTATTGCCAGATTAATTAGATTAATTAGACAGATTAATGTCAAGTTAAGAAAATTCTCATTATCATATGAACAAAACTCCAGTTATTACCTTAATCTAAAGTTTAGACACTAACATCAAGTAGCTGTGTCAGCCTTAAGCAACTTTATGCTGTGAAAAGTGTAACAAATTCCTGATGTGTTGCCTGTTTTCAAGTATCTAAACTACAATAATGTTAATTCAAAATAAAAAAACAACAACAATAAGAACAAAGAAAATCTAAAGATGGATGAAATAGGCTAATAATAGCTGGATTGAATGTAGTGCCATGGAAAGAGATAACCCAAACATTATATAAATAATAATATATGACTGAATAGTTTATATTTTGATAACATCCTGCAACAATGTGAAGCTCAACATGAATACCATCTTCTCTGGACAGCTGCAGGGTCACCCACACTGACGGTGTCACCTTTATGACTGAATCATGTGACCAGTGAACTTTCCCCTACTTCCAGCGTCAATGTTATGTCATCCAGCCAAAGCATGTGGCCAAACAAGACAATAAACATAATCCTAGTTAAATATTCTACGCACGGCATTCAGTTAGCATAGGGGAACAAATAAATGGTTATATTTATTATATTGCAAAATAATGTTGAGGTTACTTACCTCTGCAGCTTGACTTGCGTATTGACGAGCGTTTTGCACAGCAACCACAGCCCCGGCCTGACGCTGTCCTCTGTAGCCCAGACAAGAATTAAAACATCAATAAAAACATTTCTACTCCTCTTAAATAGCTTAAGGCTCGTTTTTAAATATTAGCTAGCATACATACCCAGATAGCATAGGAGGAATCCGGAGAATGGCGCCGCACAGAGCGGAAGACTGGCTCACTTTACGAAGCAGCATGATTTAATCTAAAGGAAAAGAAAGCACGACAGACTATAATTATAGCAGACAACAAATTATTATTAACACACAAGTTAGAAAAGTAGCGTTAGCAAACAGTTAACGTAGCGGGAGTTAGCAGCAAGGTGACGACGTTGGTTTGTTTTTGTAGCTTGGTCTGTATTTACTCGCTATTTAAAAACCCAGTTAAAATGTTGGTACTGCTTTTATCACAAATACACAATATCTCTTTATATGTCAGACCTGTACAGGTTATTTTGCAACACGTCCTCTGTGTCCGAGCAGCTGGCGACCGTTTCTCCAGTGACCCACCACCAACCTAGATTTTCTTCTTCTTCGAAGCCCGGCTTCACCGGATGTCGTATCACCGCGGTGCTTCATGGGATATGTAGTCAAGTGGTATAAATCCGACAGGAATTTAACCAAACCTATAAATATCAATGCACTTACACATAAATAAAACTATACATATAAAAATAAAACAAATAAAAATATAAAAATAAAATAAATTGATTTAATTCAACTCATAAAAGAAATATAGAAAATAAAATTAGAACTAAATAGAAAAAACAAAAATGCTGTATTGTTGTGACAGTTTTGCGAACATGCTGCTGTTTGTTTGTATAATCTTAGTTAACCTGAAAACATTTGGCAGCATTCCAAATATGAAACACATATTTTTGCTATTAGTATTAGTGTGTAAAAATAGTCACACTAATATTTCGTTGGACCGCCTTTAGCTTTTATTATGGTACTCATTCACTGTGGCCTCTGCAATGTCACAACATTTATTTTTCATTCTTTGGACACATAACGTTGCTGAACCTAGACCTGACCAACTGCAGCAACCCCAGATCATAGTGCTGCCCCCACAGGATTGTAGCATAGACACTAGGCATGATGGGTACATCACTTCACCCACCTCTCTTCTTACGCTGATGCTCCCATCACTCTGAATCAGGGTAAATCTGGTCTCATCAGACCACATGGCCTTCTTCCACTGGACAGTTCTTAAGCCAGTTTTAGCAGTTTCAGCAATCTCCTCAGATGTTTTCTTTGCTTGTTAATGTCAATAACTTGACCCTCCTAAAACAGATTAACATATTTTCCACGACCACAGGATGTGCCTTCTGACATGGTTGTTTAAGAAATCAGAAGCTACCTGCATCAGTTAGGGTTAAATAACTTGTTGGCAGCTGAAAAATTATCTTCTATGCAGGAATTAATCAAATGGAAACTCCTACCTATTTGCTTAGTTAAATCCAGACGGTTACTTTTTCTGACAGGCAATGTACAATGTTTCATAAACTGAAATATGTGTTCAATTCAGCACTGTGACTAATAAATCTGGAGATCATATCTGCTTTATGATTTCTCTGCTGCTGATCGATCATAAATGTAAAATCCAGGCATTATACACCAACCTAAACCTATATTAAAAATCAGCATAGAGCATGTCAGTGACTCATTAAACAAAGCAAGTTTATGTTCACCAACACCCTTAAAGTAAAATCAAATAAAAAATAAATCAAAGCCAGGACAGTACGTAAGTATCAAATTTATTCTCAAATAAACAAACCAAGGTGGCAATACGAAATCAAACAATGTGACACTGTCAATGTCACTTTTTGAAATGTTGACTCTTCATTTAGCACCTTAATAGTTTGGTTATACATGATTGATATAGTCAGTCATACAAAAATGAAATAGGTGAATAATGCGAGTCAGTAACATAAAAAGAAGCATGGAGAGCTAGGGCATTTGGGTCACAGTTACTTTAGATAAACACTGTATGCAATCAAAAAGTACCGCTTTCAGCATCGTCTCTTTATTGCCAACTAGTACCATTAAGCCTCTACAGTCCCACATCAGTAACAATGGTGCTCCTCACAATAAGAGATATTTGATGACTAGGCATAGACAGTGATTACTAAACACAAGTTCACCTGTCATTTTTTGGACCTATTTTCTTTTCACATTAGAGCTTGTTGTTGTGTTTTGCTGCATTTACACAGGTGCAGTAGATATATACAAAGACGTTCATTGTCAAACAATGCTGGAACATGATGTACCTGGAGTGTGAAAATGTCTCTAAACATTCAAAGAGTAAGGCACTCGATATACTCCGGTGCTACCGAGGAATCTCGCTGGATGATCCAGACATTCATACAGGATTGTATCCTTTCAAGTATGGTGTAGCTGGCACCCTCTAGTGTTAAACTGTGGTCTGTGCACTTCCTGGACAGGCAGCTCTGAGATAAGTGGCTCCTAAAATATCATTTGTCTCACAAATGAGCTCACTACTGAGATAAGTAGTACTGGTCTTCCAGGATTTAGGACTGAAAGCATGACGGTTATGTAGTGGCTCCGAATAAGAGAAACTAGATGGATTATTCCATGAAATATCATATTAACTGAGTTTTAAGTTTGTCTCATTTTCTTTGTCAATGTTAAACCCTGTTCTCACCAAATGTGTAACAAGTGCCCTAAATCCAAAAGGCCCTTGCGAGCTCAAAAAGATACTACCAGATCCTTGTCAAGACAAGTGGGAACTGTACACCAACTTCACATGAATGGTCACTCAACATCAAGACAGAAAACTACATCACATCCACAAAGAACTCGCTGGGGTTTCCCATGGCCAGGTGGAAGGACTGCCGTGATGCAGTCAGCTCGGGGGGTACTGAGCCCAGGTCGCGGGTGGGTGGGGCGCCAGGAGGCCCCCCTGGAGTGGAGGAGGGCGGCGGGGGTAGAGCTGGGTGCATTGGAGGTGTGGGGAGTTGCTGCGCGTGAGAAAGAGCGTGTGCAGCTGCCATTGCTGGGTGTGGGTGCTGGGGTACCATCATCACCATCATGGGGTTGTAAGGTAGGATACCTGGGGGGTAGGGGGAAATGTGGGGCGGCTGGGGCATACGGTGATGATGCGAGCGCTGGGAGGAGGCGTGGCTGTGCTCGCTGGGGGCAGCTGAACCGTGGCCACGCCTCAGGCTGCTACGCGTGGAGTACTCCGATTCGCTGCCGCTGCCAGAGCGAGAGTCAGCGCCACCACCTTCTCCACCCCCACCAGACGGGGATTTCTCCCCCCCACCCACGGTGCTGCCGGGACCTTTACTGCTGCGACGCCGCTCACCCTCGCTTCTCGTCGAGCCGCTGCTTCGGCTCCCTGTGGTCAGAAAGAAAAAACTGTTAAATCAGACAAACAGGTCTGAGCAGTAAGACTAGTTGAACGTTGAACACCACTTTCTTCTGTGTTTGATGTTAAGTCAACATATCCTGTGTTTACAGCATGTTTGGCAGTTGGCTCAAATCTCACATCACGGCTTCTTTTAGTGGGTACTTAGTATAATATTGCATTTTCTAGGACAATGAAGGTTTTCCACCACATGGTATCAGCTCAACTAAACCTGACTCCCCTTGTTTTACTTTTAGTACTAGGTATATCATTTTCCACTGCAAAAGTATATAGCTGGACACAATGGAGGACATGGAAGGAATGCTTCTCGGTATGTGGCTGTTTGTCACATCAAGGAGACATTTTTTTTTTTTCAGAATAAACTGAAGGTGGCAGAACTACCCTTAACTTCTGCCTGTGGGAACACCAAGAGTCGAGTCAAGACGATTCCTTGCTGTGGAAATGTTTTTTTTAAGTAAAACCCACAATTCCTAATTTAAAATGCATTAGTATCTTAGACTGACAGAGCACTTTACATAACTGTTTTCACATGGCAAGTAGTACTCCTAGTGATAAGTGAGCTGAGCTGCATAAGTAAAATTTGTGGACTGCCCCTTTAAACATTGAAAAAATGGTCTTGTAATGAGACATTAAACCACCTAGTCACTTTATTTTAGCAGCTTGATATATTAAGGAATGTGCTTACCTTCGCTGTGCTGGCTGCCGGTGCTTCCAGGGGTGTAGCTGTAGCTGGTGAGCTCATGGTATGGAGGTGGCTGGCTGGAGTAGGGATGTGCAGGGTAGGGCTGATAGGGAAAAGTGTGCATCATGGGCCACGGGGAGGCCCCAGGGAGTGGCAGCGGGGCCAGCGTGTCCTGATCTGACGCCCCACTGGAGCCATCATTGTCATTCAGTGACAGGTTGGCCATGTCTGTATGAGAGATATGAAGATGACGAAGAAAATAATAAAAAAACTTTTTTTTTTTTTTACAAATTGTACAGATACAAAAATGTTGAATGATGAAACAAAAACTCATTGCACACACTCTTTATTTAACTTGTGTGTCTTTAAATGTTAACCTTCCATATGTATAAATATCTACACATTGAGAATACATTAGAAACCAGAACACTGATATTTATCAACGCCAGACATGTCATGGGTACTAAACCTGTAATAGCTGTTTGCTAAGCTGCCGCTTCTTGCAACCAGTTTGTTGTTTTTTTTCCTGCTTTGTTATTTGTGTTGTGTGTTGTGTGGATAGTTTAAGTTTATTGATGGAAGTCAAATGTCTCATGCTTGACCCCTGGAACAACAAGTGTGTCCACATAAGGCCTGTGTGCTAAATACGATTAAGTCAAACACCCAGTAGACATGAGTCAGTCTTTGATGTCAATGTTTTCCAGTAACTCACAGTTCTCACAGTCGCTCAAGTCTCCGAATACGTAGTAGCACTGTTCAGAGAAGGTGATTTTGTTGACGGTGTGTCGAATGAAACCAGCTTTCAACAGGTTGCTGGCATATTTCCTGGCTTCACGGCGGTCCTGGAATCCCTCGATGTGGTGAAATAGCCACTCCACAACATCGGAGCCTGGTGATGGATACATAGAAGGGTATGGAAAAAAAAGTCAGTACTTAGTCAGAGAATGTTTATTTGAGCAATCCCAAAAATAGAAATAGGAATAGGTATTAGAGTTGGAAAAAATAGAGCATGTCCTTTTACCAACTTGATCATTTTTAAGAAGACTACAGCATAAAGTAATTTCAGAGCTTGACTAAAACAGTATCTAAATCTCCTCCTGTAAGCTGCTGATTTATTATAAAAACAATAAAATCAGAAAAAAAAAAAATCCTAAAGTTTCATTATAAAAAGCACAAAATGTACAACTGGGGTTCACGTAATTAGTCTTTGTGACTCATCTGCAGGTGATTTCAATTAAACAGATGTTTCCAGTCAACACAGGCACTCATGTTACCCTCCCACATGTCACACGGTTTCTATTCCAAGCACATAATGCCTGCCCTGTAAAGCCATGTGAGGCACAGAGCATTCAACAAACTAACCCTACTCTCGTCTGCTTTGTTTACATTGCTGTCTTACCGAGGAAAGCGTTGGGGATGGTGATTTTAAGCCACATGCGGTCCCTGACCTCCAGACCCGACTCTGGTGACGCCATGGCCTTTGCAACTGATGCCATGTCAGAGTGTAGTGACAAGTTAAAGTCGTCAAAACCTGGAGAGAGAAAAGCCTTTCAGAAACACGGAAGAATATGCAGACATGAGGAGTGAAAGAATGGAAGGAGGAAACAAGAAGACAAGGAGCGTAACTCTGACGAGGAGATCAATGTGATGAGAGCAGTAGACACATTTATCACAACACACAACAGCAGCGACAAAAGGAGGGAGACAGATGTGAAAAATGATTCCTTCCACTGTTGTGAGGAGAGAGATGGACGAACAATGTAGGAGAAAAAAGATACTTGACTTTCAACAGACTGACAAAGAAAGTGAAGAGAACACAGCTGTATGTGAACATTGTGTCAAAGAGCAGAGAATAAAGAAGAGAGGTTGATTACAGCACACAGAAAATGAGACGTTATGGAAAAAGGCTCTCACGTTCAGTCTCCGTGACAGAGGAGGAAGAGGTGATCGTGCTAAGGGAGGAGCTGCCTGGGTAGGGAGGGAATGTCCCAGTCATAGCCACAGAGTGGCTGACCCACGCTGCCGGGTCGATAGGTCGGATTGGTTCATCTGCACAGGTAAAAAGAAAAGACCAGGTTAGTTTTACTCACACTGAATTAAGCGAATAAAAAGCTGCTTTGTCAGTGAGTGTGAAGGTGCCCGGTACTTACTACGAGGCAGCGTGAAGTAGCCCTGAGGAGAGGGGTCCCAGCACTTGGCCACCGTGAGGATTATGGGCCTAACAAACATCAGAAGAAAAAAAAAAAAAAAGCAATTAAATTATAAAGCTAAAAACTTGGCTCCAACAATATTCAAAATGAAAGCAAGAACTCACCCTGGCTTGTGTACAATCTCTCTCAGCACCCGCACGGCATCGTCATTGCTCATATTCTCAAAGTTGATGTCGTTCACCTTGGGAAGAACAAAGAATAAGAAAACTTATTTAGTTATTAATGACATTGGAAAAAAAGGAATTAGTTACAACTGCACCAACACTTAGCTGTTCCAAAACATATCACAATGTCCTAAAACCAAAACAACCACACTAGTATTCCACTGGTATCATTCAACTAAACAGTCATTTGAAAGATTAACAAAAACTGTCTGTTTGTTGGGATTAAGCCTAAATCCCTCCTCACCTGCAGCAGCATGTCACCAGGTTCTATGCGGCCGTCTGCAGCCACAGCTCCTCCTTTCATGATGGAGCCGATGTAGATGCCTCCATCACCCCTTTCATTGCTCTGGCCAACAATGCTGATCCCTAAGAAGTTGTACTTCTCTGTTTATTGAATTAAAAAGATAGAGAGAAAGAAATGGTGTAAGTTTAGTCTGCGGTACTAATAAATGGTACAGACACATTTTATTATTTCACTGCTTCAACTGCTCAGAAATACTTGAAGTTCAAAACAAGAACACGAGAGAAAAGTGTACAGACCCATGTTGAGAGTGACAGTGATGATGTTCAAGGACATTGTAGAGTCTGTCACACTGCTGAAGGAAGAAGCCTGAAGACGAATACCACATGTTTACTTTATGAGATACATAAATACGTTCTCTGTTTTAAATGACTGATTCAATAAGAAACAACAATTAATCAACTATAGCAGCCAGATTTAAAAGAACCGCTGGAAACTGTAAATCAGTAACATAAATACAAAAGGTGGAGGTCTGTACGTACCCTCTCGAGACGTGGAGGGCGCTGTTTCCTGCGTCGACGGTGGCGTTTAAGCAGCCTGGACGCTGTGCTCTGCTCTGTTGCACTGCTGAACCTACAAGTTCAACAACAAAGGTCAACACAAGGTGATAGGTCAGACAAGAAACAAGCCGTCATAACCTTTAACAGGCTTGTTGCCGCCGTCGTCCCTTTTGTTTTTAACACGTGTTTATGGATTGGTCATATTTCATCCTCATGACTTTGAGTCGTGCAAACGAAAACCATTTGTTCCATAACAATGTACAAAACCCCTAATAAACAAATAAATAAATAAGAATAGTCTTATTTAGGCAGGATAAATTGTTCAAGCTGGAGACACAAAAAAGCAGATACAGTATATACATCAAGCCCACACTTCAATGACATTTTAATCTAATTTAACTCAATCATCTTCTTCTGTGAAACCCATCCAAAACAAAAAGCGGTATTATATTCTCTAGTAAATCACTGTAAGACTACCAGCCAAGACACACTGAACTTATTTGTTTAAGTGACTACAACTAAAACATTAGAGCTCGAGTTGAATTATTGTATTTATGAAAATATGACTTATTTGTATCATAATCACCATTATTATTATTATAAACAAAATAAGATATACAAGATATACTAAGTTTTATTACTGCAGGAAACATGACATATAAGTGTCTGAATTCTAAAAAATGAGAAGCCATCCTGTGTCAAAACAGCCAAAAGATCAGTAACTATACTCTCTTTTATTAAAAATATTTATTCCATATCACTGCATAATCCTAAAAAAAGATTGTATATCAATAAAACAGATTAAGAAAAAACCCCAACATGGCAGCAAGAGTGTCCAAACTGGAGACATAAAAAAAAGCCTTTATACACTGAGCCAACACTTCAGTAAAATTCACAAACTCCCAGAAGGAGATGGTATTTTAATCCAATTAGCATCATCTCCTACTATCAAAGCCAAGAAAAAAAGGCAAAAGAAAAACAATATATACCCTCAATAAATACTCAAGAAAAAGTATGTGAATTTCACATACTTTTTCCACTAGCACTATGGGGTCTTTATGGTTGTTCTCAAAAAAGAGAGAAATGATCAGAATTTGTTTTGTGTTATTATTTTAGGCACATTATATTTGTTAATATTTGCTACTTAGATGAAGACCAGATCACATTTTATGACAAATTAATACAAATAATATTCCAAAAGGTGTGATACTTTTTTGCCACTGTAAATGATAAAAAAACAAAAGATTTAATTATTAATTAAAATTCGAGTTAGCTTTGTTCATACACAAAAACATACTTCACATCGCATCTTTTAAATTCTACTAAAAATGTCATCTACCAAAACCACAAAGAGATGAACAAAAATCTTTTACAGTTCATCGTCCTCGGTGTCCTACCTGCTCATGGTGTCGTCGTCCTCAGAGTCACAGAAGCTGGTAGTTTCCAGCTCACTGCTCATCATCGTGCTGGAGCTCTCATATCCTGCCAGGTGGCGCTCTAGACGACTCTGGCCATTCATACGAGGCCCTGGGACACCCAAGAAGAAGTAAGGACTTAGGATTTGACGTGAAATTTCATGTTTGCTCAGGTCAGTGTTTACCTTTGTTTCCATAGATCACAAACATTCCTCACTTCTCAACATTCCTTGATTCTATCATGACCTATTCATTGTTTGGATGTTGGCAGAGTACCAAATCTTGATGGCACACTGTCAAAGGTCCATTTTTACGTCACTGCTGTGCTCTGCTGTTTCTCACCGTGCTGCTCTATGTTGTCTCTGTGCCGAGGTCTCTCTCTCCTGAAGGAAACTACAGACTCTGTTTCAGTCTGGTCGTCCAGCGTTTCCACACTGCCTGTGGCATTGGGGCTGTAAAAGAAGAACATTTTTGTGTAAGCGATGAATGTGGTGGCTTCTATATATGGTACTCACATAATTAATAAACATGTTTTATGATTTAAGAATACACCACTAGTTACGCATGTTTCTGAATAAATAACCACAGGAGCTTTGTTTGTGGCAAAGGCATGTGAAGCCATGCTTTAAGTATCCGATGTGACCCCCTATTGCAGCAATAACTTCAACTAAACATTTCCTGTAACTGTTTATCAGCTCTGCACATCAGCTTGAAGGGATTTTAGCCCATTCCTTCTCACAGAACAGCTTGAACTCAGACATGTTGGCTGACTTGTTTGCAGGAACTGCCTGCCTCAAGTCCTTCCACAGCATTTCTGTAGGATTAATGTCTAGACTTTGACTATATCGTTCCAAAACATTAGATTTCTTCTGCTTAATCCATTGCTTGGTAGAACGATTTGTCTGCTGCATAATCCACTTTCTGAAGGACACCTTGACATTTTCCGCTTTCCAACAGCAGATGGGCAGCAATGTTCTTTTTGGAGAGTAGCAGCTTCCTCCTTGCGCCTCTGCCATGTGCACCATTTTTGTTCAATGCTTTCTTAAACAGTAAATTCACTTTTGTGTCATTCAGAAGGAGCAAGAAGAAGCCAGACTCCAGGGGAACATGCTGTCTCAGGCTAATATGCATGGAGCAAAAATCAAACGCTCCAGTCAGATTTGAGTACCATGTGGACACTAACAAATGTTCTCATTAAACAGGCAGGAAGAGAAAGTCTTGGTCCATGGTGATAGCTTGATGAAAGCAATAAGACTTGTCTTCATCGGACTGTCACAGAAACCCTACTATTTTGAAGAATTACACTTAATTTTCCAGTATGAGCAACACAGTTGTTCCAACTCCAACTACAGCATGGAAAGAAATAACCAACATGGTTAATTCTCTGCTGGCTGCCAACCGCACATTTAGTGAAGTTAAAAGGAAATTGTTTAATTTAAAATTGGATTCAAAAACCACCAGGCCACTGTCTGGAAGCTGAAGGAGGCACAGAGGATGAAGTCCAAACATAAAAAAGGAATGAGTGCTCTGCAGCCATAATGGATGGTTGCACTGATGGGTATGAACTCCAACTGACCTCTAAACCAAACTTAAAGAGCTCCACACACACATACATTTCAAGGAACTGAGAGTGAAACTATTAAAATTACAGACATTTAATTTGTTCTGGACTTTACAGAGTATTTTCAAATTACATTAAATGTGGGTTCCTCACATTTTAGCTGGATAAAATAGGACACTACAAAGATTAGTAAAGGACGAAGATTGTTTGGATTGTTATTTGATACTAAAAAAGTAGCTACACAGCTATAGTTTTGATATTAGCAATATATCAAATAACTTTGTAATGAGCAAAGGCTGCTCATGACAAGTCCACAGAGAAATATCTGTTATCTGAAGAGTTTTTAGCCTTTTTAAAATCACTGTTTTGGTTTTTGCAACCCACAGCTTTACTGTTTTGGTTCACTCTTGCTGCTCTAATCAGTGTTATTTCAAAACAAAACTCTGATAAACCCACTGAATGGTACCTGCCCAGCACTAAATGGCAGACACACATACTGTAGTAGCTGCATTTAGCAGCTCCAAAGCCATGTATCTCTTTTCCAGAGTTCAGCAAGAGTGAATATTAGATTTACTTTAATTATGTTTGCAGAAACAGGACACCAGGTCAGTGATATCTCTTCATGTAGCTGGATGTGTACACTGGCAACAACTGTCTAACATGTTCACGTTATGTACTTACTAAGGTGATAATGAATAAGTCAATGTTGCATGTAGAGCTTATTGCTCTGCTTCCAAATCAAATATTACATGTTTAATGATACTTAAACTAAAACCAAAGCATTCTTAAAGTGATGTAATATAATAAAAAAACTGATTTTTTTTTTCTGCTCTAGATTTTAAAAGCAGGAAAATACAAGTTTAAGAAAGAAAATTCTAGGAGGTAAGTGTATGTCTGAAACTTTTCCTTGTCATGTTAAAAAACAAACAAACAAAAAAACAAGGGCGTCCCCTGCTAAGATCAAATTAAAATTTCCTGTAGTATTCCTGTTATTGTCGTCGTAAACTGATACTGGGAGTGTATGACATATTCAGGAAAAGAGACAGTATCGACATTACAGCTGTGGGAGAAGCACATGTGTGATTTTAAAGTATTCATGTGCAGCTTGTGCGAGGGGTTATTGGCTTTGTGATGTCTTTCTAAGAGCTTTGCTTACTGGAAGGAGGGTGGTCTGGAGTCGCCAATGCCCCCAGTCCTCTCTACAGGTGGGGGTGGCAAGGGTGGAGGAGGGGGTGAAGGCTGGGTAGGAGTTTCCACAGGAGGGACCACCGCCACTGGAGGCTCCGCTGCTGGAGTGTCTGAAGACACCAACTGAAAGAGGGAGAAAAAATTAAAAAGATTTACAGACAAGAGGAAAAGAAAGATTAAAATGTAAAGAGAGAGAAAGTGAAAAGTAAAAAGGAGAGTGGAGAAAAACGGCCACAAAACAAGTGGCACAAATTCAAAGGGAGAGTGAGAAGAAAAGAGGAATGAAAGGAGGCAGAGAGGAGAAACGGGTAAGATGTCAATTACTTTGACACACAAACACTGTACTCTTTTCAGATGGACTTCTCAAGGGCGTACTGAAACGTTATCCTACACTTAACCTGTCTCTCTTCATTATACAACAAGAAGTGCCCCCTCCAACACACACACACACACACACACACACACGGTAACACACATTAACAATCAGTATGAATGTCATACAGCATCCAGTTACATGAACCATAAACATACAGAAGAAGAGAATGAAAAGAACCTGTTGGGCAAAAAAAAAAAAAAGTATGGGTGTATTGGGTCAAAGTAAAGTTGTTTAAAGTTGGAGAAGTCACTATGTATACACTATACCTTCAGCCTTTGGATGGCAGGAGCATCAGACGAGTTCAGATGAAGAACTTTAGCACTCCCCATCAAAATAATTCAACCAAATGGAGTCTATCAGCTTCAAAAGGCTGACGTTCACGCTCTTTAGTGAGTCACTCCCTGCTCTAATGGCTGTGCGACTATGAAACACTCGTCTTCTGGGATCCCTTCATCCATCTTGGCCTGCAGATCACATATCAGTCCCTCTGGTCTCTGAGCTTTGTCTCCCCCACTTTAAATGCCTTCCTTCATTCTTATGCACTTAACAGATGCTTCGGCCTCAAACCTGCCTAACTGGGCCAAGTCCCTGTGTTTTTGTCTCTCTGCAAATGTACACTGCTGGGTGGGGTACAGCGACTGAAAAGTGTGAAAACTGTACCTGGCAACTGTCTAACAACTGCGCAACTCAGCAAAAATGAGCATCGAACACAATGAGAGAAACATTCACCTTCCTCATGTCTGTTATGTCATGAGATAATTATGGGCAATAGAACCTATAAAAACTATATTAACACTGATTCACAATACGGCAGTAGCAACATCAAAATAGCACAAATTATCAGTATCTTTTTGGCCACAAGACACAGCTTGAGGGCCAGTGATAATAAAATATAATCATATCATTATCAAATACTAAACTAAAACTACATTTTACCATTAACCTGCTACTAAACTAAATAGAACAGACAGACAAAGATTTCTTTTGTCAGAATGAACCCTACCTTAGAAAAAGACATGACGATGATAACTTTAATAAAAGGCTCAGATGAACATTTTTAGATTTTAGCTAACTTACCTGTACATGTTATTGCTGCAGTGACAAACTGCTGAGTCCGTTTCCTCATGTTTAACCTGGCTTCAATGGTTCAAGCTCCTCTCTTTACAGAATTTACTTTTTATTACACCCAGTAAAAGTTTATCCAACACTCTCCCAAGCACAAACCCAAAGTAGAAAGATTTGATGGCGCTGCAGTTTAATATGCAAATTAAATGACTGAAATCTGAGTTGAATTACATTTTATTGCTGCTCATTAGAAAAGATCATTAGAGAGGGAGGTCTCAGGGAATGCACAGGAAAAGGAAAAGCAGTTTCTGAAAGCACCCTCAGGCTGATAATGTTGGCTGACTTTTAAGGTAAAAGCTAAGCCTTGACATTTCCAGACAACCCTCAGTGGGAAGTTGTTGAAATTAGGTCACTTATGGATTTAGAACAATGGTCACCAGTGAAATGTGGATAGTTCCCACTCCCTTTTCATTAGAAATAAGAAGCAGGGTTAATATTTCTTACCCATGACACCACTCTGCCGTTGAAACATGGCAACTTGGCACTATCATCTGAAATCTCTTCCTTCACCACCCTGAAAAACAAAGACAGACTGAGTTTCAGCAGGTATAAATTGTTCTGCCTTCATAACATCATGGCGTGGTATGTAATGGTTGGATAGGACAAGGGGAGTGGAGGAATGAAGGCTGAAAACTATACCAATGCTCATAAAGAAAAAAACAAGCTGCAAGAGAATTAAATAGTTTAAATTACTGACACTTTACATGAAATATTTTAGGCTATGACCACAACATGGCTGAAATAAATCAGGTGCCAGGCTTAGTAGAGTAAAATATCACCAAAATATGCTTTGACAAGTTGTTCCTGTTCATGTGCTATATTTCTTTTGCGTGTGGTACCAGATGTTTTATGAATCAGTCCAACAAATAACTGATACTTCCGCTTATATCACATCAGCACAACAACTGTAAATTTATTTTTTAAGCATTTGTATGTAATTGAATGATTTCATATCACATTATCACATACTTGTACAGTATATTACAGCCACATATCTAGAAAAGTAATTGCAAAGCCACTTAAATATAACATACACTGTGTTTTGGTTACCGGTAAATAGGATCAAGGCACTATGACCCATTTTATGCTAATTCATATAAAAATGCAATACTAGCATAAAGTAATCATGCTCAATGAGTTGCAACTTTTCCCACAATGACCTAATATAACCAGAAATATCTAGGGTAGGACCCAATTAGTTGGATCTCTTAGGATAGGTATTCAGTTTGCATTTGTTTTTACCTAAATGTAAGATAATGTGCAAAAATAACTTTCTATAACAACAGACAACCTAGAAATGCAGATACACAAACCGTGAACAAAGCAGCACTTAGCACCGTTCGCTTACAATTTTCAGCACCACAGACGTTATTAGCTACTTTCTAATCGCAAACATGTATGATAAGGAGTTATAAATGGCCCTGGAGTACATTTGCAGTGATTCACTAAGTGTTATGGTAAATGGTGACTACTGTTACACCGTCATCTGAACTGCTTATCTTGTAAAGGGATGCTGGAGCCGATCCCAGTCGCCACCCTGCGACCCCTTACAAGATAAGCGTTTCAGATGATGGTGTAAGGATGCTGGCTTTGAAACATTTGTACGTGCTTCCTCAGATTATGTTCTAATCTTTTATTTTATGTTGAAAATATTTTGTCTTTTTGGCTGATCACTAAAGTCCTCTTTTCTTAAAGTGGCTGACTAATCAAAGTCAACCATTCCTTCATTCAGCTTCAGTTTTCCTCTGTAGTATAGTAAGTATAATTTAATCACTAGGATTACCCACAAATCTAATAATATTACCATCACACCACCCAAGGCACAAAGCCATAAGTCAGCAGAGATATCAAAGAAAAGAACAAATGAAACTGTGCATGTGAGAGACACTATGGAATTTCTTCGGTCCTACCGGCAAGCTGAAACACACAAACTCTTATTGCTTTTGTGCCTCCCTGCAAATTACACAACCAGTCGGCTAAATCTGCATGTAAATCCTGTGCACCCCTCAGTAACAGCTACTGTGGGAACCCAGTGTCCACAATGACAAAGCTCCTTAAAGGCAACACACCCGTCTGGCTTTTATTCTCGCTCTCTGTAGTCTCCTCCGTGTTTGTCAGATATTCAAACATCCAGCTCTAGTAGTTTAACTTCCCTCCAGCAGACAGCCACTGTGTTATCACAGTAGTAAGTGCTATAGAGAGGACACTTGTCTGCTCCAAACCCCTTCAAAAGTTTTCTTTTTCCAGCTTCATCTGCCAGTGTACCTCCTTTTCTGAGTGTGAGACTTGGTCAAGCTCCACTGGGCTTTCGTAAGCAGCTGCTGAGTGCTGGTTTTGTGGGCGAGTGTTAGTATACGGCCAGATTGTTGTGGGCACTGGTGGCGAGCTGCAGCAGGAAGCCTTAGCCTTTGAGCGCTGTGTGTCTGGTTACTGAATGTTAGTTAACAAACGAACAATTCTTCCATCTGATTTATTTAACTTTTTCACCCTCACGCTGCAAGAATCTGCATCGAGACAGCAGAGGAACAGATGCGACATTCTTCTCCTGAGAGTGTAATTGTCCTCATTCCTCAGCCCTTCAAACAAACAAGTGACCACAGTCGACTCATTACACACACACACAAATAATGCACAAACAGCCCTGAAATATGCCAAGTCCACTTAAATCTTCTAAACCCTGACCACCTCTCCACTTCCCTTTTCCCATTCTCTTGTTATCATAAAATTCCTCACCCCAAGACATAATCTCCTTTTACAAAACAATAAAAAAAAAACATCTCTCTGATTCCTCTCACAAGAATATGAACACAGCAGATTATTCAAAAACTCAGAGCGAACCACCCCACTCCTTCTACCCTTTCCTGCCTTTCCCTGTGGACACCCCAGAGACCCAGCAAATGGCCTCCGTCCAGCCCCAGATTCCCAGCACCGGCCCTGGCTTGCTCTGCTACATGGATCTCCCCCGCTGCCACACACACAGCTCTCGTCGACAGCTGGCCTCGTACCAGGGCAAATGAAAACACACACTATTACACACTCCTCTCCTGGGTCGGAGAGGGGGGGAAAACGTCCCTGCTTTGATTGGACAGCTGACTCAGAGCTATGTTTGAAATTTTTCATCTGAACTCAGCTGGAGATATTCAAATGAGAGAGTGTGATGCCAGACTGCACAACTTAAAAACTGGGATTTCTTTCTTACATGTCCCCTTTGAGTGACTTTTCTTGCTCTGTGGGTTTGGTGTGGGTAATTCTTGAAATGAACATTGTGTGCTTGCATACAAGCAGAGAGTAATCATGCCCTGTCTACTTACACAGGAACAAGCTCCTAATTTGACCACTAGCTTGTGAATCACACTGGTGATTGTGTTAACGCAAGTTAAAATAGTGACAGTAGACCATTAGAAGTTTAGAAAGATAAGCTCTACATGTGTAACTGTGTCCATGGCACTGCTTTTTAGATAGCTTTTCGCAGTTATTAGACGCTAGTAGCTTTAGACGCTAGTAGCTTTCAGGGGACACCTAGATAAAACTAATTCATTCCAAATAAAACAGTCATGCACTAAATCCTCCATTTATAAAGGCTATTTTATTATGTTTGGTTTTCAGATTTAGAGCTTTATTGATTTTACATTATACTAATTGACATACTTATAATACAAGTTGGGGTAGACAGTTATTGTGGCTGTTTTCTACAAATTTCTTTCTGACAGCAGATGAATAATATCTTGAGCTGCGAACAGTTTATAAGTAAATAATTTACAGAGACTTTAAGCTAATAGTAAGCTATCATTTCTTACTAGTATGACAAAGCATATTTTGGAAAGACATAATTTAATGTTAGGCACTTACCACTGATTTTCTAAAACAAAAATCTCTACCAGTCAGTTATGTTGCTGCTAATAATGTCCAAATAATCAGCATCAGAGGAGCAGCTCTATAGAAAGGTCTAATAAAAAAAGTCATCTCCTCCATGTAATCTTGGTCTTGGAGTTGATCTTGCAGCTCTCATAGCAGAGGTGGCATCCAAGGAGCAAAACAGGCAAATAGCCCAGTCTTAATACTCATCCAAGACTACAATGCATTTAACAGAACCCCCTAAGGGTCTCACTGGGTGAATAAACCACAAACATGCATTCCTCTGCAGGAATACGCACAGCAGCCGCACAGGAAAAAAAGATTAATTGATAGAAGAGAGGAGACAGCTTTTTTTTTTTCTGGAGGAATGGGTTGGGAGAAAGGGGAGAAGAAGGGAGGAAGCCAGGGAATGAAAGGATGGATGGCAGGCCAAAGTGTTAAGAGGGGAGACAAAACCCTGGCTTCAGTCCCAAAAGAAAGAAAAGGCGAGGATTTCACAAGATGATGGACTGAAGGAGGGAGGGAGGGATGAGGATTAGGGTAAAGAAAAGCAGCAGGGACAGGGAATGCCTCCCATTGTAATGATGATGTTTTCTGAGAAATGTCCCAGCCTACATGCTCTTAGTATCTTTAGAGCCACTTGGATATTCATCACCAGTCATTATAACTTTGCAGTTTCTGATTAAGGATGTGCTGATTTCATTCTCAAGTTATTCTCTGTGACAAATACACGACAGCTGCTCACAAGATATTTTCCAAACTAAAAACTTTTTGTAGTGTTGAAAGTGGAGCTAACACATTCCCCCCCCCCCCCCCTCCTCAACCAGAAAACCAAACATTAATAGGATTATTTTCAAACTTTTATCTTGCACTAAACCTTCATTTTGCATGCAAACCACACAAGGGGGGAGAAAATCACTGCAGCTCACCCGAAGTCCTGGTCCATAGACTTGAAGAAGAACTTGTAGTTTGGCTTGTTCAAGACCTGCTTAAAATCCAGCAAAGTGATATTTTCGGCAGCAATAGGTATCTTCACCAAATAAGGCGTCTCCTCTTCATCGATATGATAAATTATTTTGGTTTCCGCCATGGCTACGGTGGCCTTTTTTCCCCCCTCCTTAAGAGCTGGAAGTGCCCACAAGAAACAGAGAGTATGCGGCGAGGTAGCGTTAACTTTGTGGGGTGGTTAGCTAGCAGCGGAGCTAGCTAGGTGGCTAAAACGGTAGAGGTGAACCGATGATGGCCAGGGCGATTTTCACTCCGAGCCAGAGGACGTAAAGCGGTAAAACCCTGCTCCAAAGCTCGCTGTGAGGCTCCACTGAAGTTAAAAACTCGCATTCCCCCGCTACCGAGGGGCGAAACGACGACGGACACGCTACATTCACACGACCTACAACTTTTTCCCCCAACAAAAACATACGGAGGAGGGGGTCTGAAAACTTTTCGCCACTTTCTGCGAGCCAACGCGGCGTGTGACGCAAACACGTAGCCCCCTTTCTGTTACGTACGCTCCCCGCCGTGCCCCCACCCCCAAAGTCCCTTTTTTATTAGAACTGGGAATTAAAACTTGTGTTTTACATGAATCATCCACTGCAGATTCACATCGATAACCATGTGGTTTTGTATTGATTTGATGTTTTTTAAACTTAGTTTTCTTATGTATTTATCTGTGTTTTTATTTGGTGGGTGTTTAATCAGAAGTGGGACAGAATAGCAAACTCAATACTCCAAAAAACAAACAGTAGAAATGCCTAAACATTTACTCCATTATAAGTAGAGATTCTAATACAAATATATTTACTCAACTATTACTATTGCTAAAATAGTCTACTAAGTTTTACTGAGTAAAAGGAAAGGATACGTGTTTTTAAACAAGAGCCATGAACCAATATGAGTATTTAAACTGTTTTTATTTGCTCTCAATGCACTTTCATTGTAAATAATAGGGTGAAAATTCACAATTCTAGTCATTTGAACTAGAAAGCTTCAAAAGTTGAACATCCTTTCTAATACCAAATCACAGTTCTTGTAATAATTTGTTATAAAAAGAAAATACTGTGACATTACAAAAACATCTACTTGATTTGATTAACACACATAACTCATATTAAGATCACATAAGCCTTTGAAACCATAGTTACACAAATCAAGGCCTGTAAATTGTGTCTCTCATCACCCTGACTCAGTTACTGATAAAAAATGCTAGTGTATTCAAAAACAATTTAGTTTAGACACCATTGAACGCGTTGTTGATTCTGCTGATAACATGAAAGTGCAAGTCCAGTCCAGATTTGTTCCACATGTGCCTCATAAATAATGTTTTTGTAGAAGTCTTGGGCTTGGTTTTGTTGAATTTAATATGAGCCAATGTGGTCCAAAGTGCTCACACGCACAGAAAAAACATCCACTATTATAAATTTATTGTAAATGTATACTCATATACACGTCTTCAGTACCTCCAATGTGAATAGGAATAGGCTCAGTCTCAATCAGATTCATTATGGTTTGCCAAAATAAACCTAATAGGCTTATTAATCAATAATTAAAGAGCTACACAGGTCAATAAAGAAAAGAAAAAATACACACTCACAGAGGGACACATAATAAACGCACATTAAAATCATTTTTGCATCATTACGCTATTAAATGTCATCGCTGCTGCCAAAAGCTGCTATCCACATAAAACGCCATTGTTTTGAATAAAGATGTCTGGAGGCAATTTAATTCCTAATCCTATAAACTGTTTCTACGATAAGTGTACAACCAGAAATTACATTATTTTTTTTATAGAAAGTGTGTATAAATATGCAGAGGTTGAAACATTGGAACAACAAAATCTTTTCATAGCATTTTATGCCACAAATGAGCAAAAGAGAGAATGTATGTAATCAACACTCACACTATTATTAGCATATATGCTCCAGGCAGTGTTTAAATGTGTTATGTGAATTAGCTGTTTAACATTATAAAGCATGCACAGTCACACTAATGTTTTATTTTGAAATGAACCACTAGAGGGAACTGTTCATCAACCTATTCTTTAAGATGGGACACACACACACACACACACATCTGCAGTACAGTGAATAAGGTTTGGTATAAATAGTGGTTATAGTAACATATTTGGAATTTATAAAAATAAAATGAGAACAGAGTGTGTTTCACATGTCAATTTTCTATTTACAGTGCTGTCCAGTAGCATAGCTTTATATAAATAACATTCAAGTGCTAAAAAACAAACAAAAAAAGACATAACTCTTCCTTCTTTTTAAGGCTTTCTGTTAAAGAAATGTGGCCCAAACACCACTCCGACCACACAGGTGATCGCAAACAGCACCCAGAAGATGATAGCCAGCAGCTGCACACAGAACAGGGTCTTCTTGCTCTGCTGCATGACTTCCTCTTCCTGCATCAGGCCTGGCGCTGTGCCGTATGACCTTTCCGGGTGCATCTGCTGAACCCGCAGGCTGACAGTGGGTAGTATGATGAAGCGGGTGTCCCTGTTATCGCCCTCCAAGGAGAGCACCACCCTCTGGGTGACTGTGGCCAGGCGGGTCGCCATGGTCATAGGCAGGTGAAAGGCCACGGGGGGCAGTCTGGCCAGGATGCGGGAGTTGCAGGGTAAACAGAGGGCATCCCCAGTTTCTAGTGGTGTGAGGTGGCGGCACAGGGGGCAGGGGATGGCTGGTGGGCTGGATGGGTTAGTGGGTTCACAGGGGCAGAGCTGGATCCTCTGGAGGCACTCGGTGCAAAAAACATGGAGGCACTCCAGCATCCTGGGGCATTTGTTATGCTGGTTGTACTCCTGGTAACAGATGGGGCACTCCACATCCATTGGCTCCCCAGAGGTGGGTGCTGCAGCAGTCAGTTCCCCCTGCTGGAGAGCTGGGACTACAACCTCTGTCATACTGGAGGGAGGATGAGTGACTTGGAAGCGCAGCGATAAAAAGAAAATGGTAGAATCTGTAAAGAAAAAAGAGCAGCTCCACATGTGTCAGACTAAAGGAACTCCAGAAGCTCATGTGGTCTTTAAACATGAGGATCTGCCCCCCCCCCCCCACCAGAGATGCTGCTTTGTTTCTTCTAAATTTTATGAACAGATTCCACAGCCCATGAGTCATAGCATTAATCCATTTAACCGCTCAGACATCGACCGCCTAGAAATGACCCCCTCCCATCTGCACTCACAATCATCTGGGCTCCATGTAGTGTGTGCTGGTCTGCACGGCGCACTCGGAGCATGTCCAGGAAGTTAGGAAATAAAACATGAGAAAAGCAACAGATGAGCTGTGACAGCATGTGGTAGGTCACTACTTTCTGTATGTGTGTGTGTTTGTTTTCACAAGTTATATTTGTTTTGTGTCACTTATTTACCCCTGAGGCAAGTTTGAAACTGACCTCTCTAATTCCAACATAAAGCTGTGTTAGAGAGTCAAACTAAGTTATTCTAAATGAGTAGGCTGGCATTTTGGGAAATGCCCTTATTCAATTTCTTGAAAAACGGGAAATTAGGAGATTGTCTTTCACATATAATGTTATGTATACAAATCAACTTGACCAATTTTTTACTAAGTCTCCATACTTTTATTTTGGAGAGTAAACCATATGAATGGTGATAAACTACCTTCCCTGTGTGAAATATTTTTCTGCTTCTGGCCAGAAAAGCTCCCAGCTGACATCATCTGACATGTAATCTGGTTGCTCTGACTGGAAAAGTTTTTGTCTTGGTTAACTGCTTCTCCAGAACTCCTTCAGATGAGTCAAATGCTCTCTAACAATGTGTTTCCTCCCTTGCTTACAGACGATAATAATCACATTTCCAGCGTCCACTTGTTTTTTGGTATTACAGCTGTTTAAAATTAGGTTATATTCAGCCAGCGCCTAAGCTACACAGAAAGACTGGAAACAACTTCTAATCTGGCTCTGTCCAACTAGCATCTGCACCTCGACAGCTCATAACATGTTAAAACTCTTGTTGAATTTGTATTAATCAGGGTTGATAAGTGAATGTTCACCCTGAATAGTAAAATACGATGACATCCATGATTTCAACCAACTCTATTATTTTCTTTTCTGTCACTTGACATTTTCATGCGACACACATCCCACACTGACATGTTGGTCGACATATAAAAACAGAGCTCTAGGTTTTGTTTTGCTTCACTGACACCTTTTTTTTTGTCCATTATCATGGGACAACTGCAAGGCAACCCACTCATGGGGGGATTGTTGCTTAGCAAACGGGGTGCCTTTTGAATTGATCCTTGGTAACACTTGGCCCAATATTTTCTTAAAAGTGCAAACAGTGAAAACATCATTTTACAGCAGCATGCAGCATGTGTCCTGACAAACTATGTGTGATGGAGAAATGTCGTTAAAAGATCAGAGAGTTGAAATTACCACTTACCCACTGCACACACCTTTTTGATCAGAGCACACTTTGATGCCCAACTTTCATATTTCTCCTCATGTTAGAGCAGATCTTATCCTGGCAGAGCGTCTTCCTTTCCCATCAGTGCGCACAATAACCAGTCAAAAATGTTTCTTGATATTCTGCAGCTACGTGTCTGAGCTTGGCTCAGCGGCTGTCCGCTGTTTTCACTCTGCCTCACCTGATTTTACACGTCCTCGTCTCTCAGTCTGGTCCCCAATGAGGCAACCCGGTGGTTTGATCAGCAGTAATTAAACCCTTGGTGATGTGAAGGTAACCAGAAACCACAAGACAGAAAAAGACACATCAGAGTCTCACAATCCCAACAACTCGTACTATACACTATATAATTATTACTATGCTTCCTTGCACTACATTAATTGTGGATTGTGTTATTATTAACATGCATGTTTTTTATTCTAGTTTAAATTGAGATTATGTTTACAGAAAACATGTCTTCTTCCAATACTGAAAAGAATCACTCCTACATTTTTCATGTATACACAGGACTAACAGAGGTAAATAAGAACAACAGTCACAACAGTCAATGTGTGTTCAGAGAACATGCATCTGTAGTGTAAACACGTGAAATGTTGACAATTACATCATTACGTGTAGTACAAAATAAATTGCTCAGTATCTTGTAACCAGTTTGTCCTGTTCAGACTTACTAGAAGCGTCATTGCTATTTTTACTGTTCCTGTTGATCACAGTCCAAAAACGTTTAAAGATAATGTTCACAAGAAGGTTTAAAACTGATTAAAGGTAAAGGTGTGCTTACTCACCCTCCAGCTAGTTTACTTTAAAACCTAAATGTTGGCACAGTTGTAAAACTGTTTGAGCAATTTTTCTGGTTTCGGTAAGAAGTTACTAAAATGAATAGTCCAGAAACAAAGGACTATGAGAGTTACATGGTTCACCACATTTAATTACCACATTTAAATCATTTAAAACAGAGTTTCACCCAGTGTTAAACTCCCAAATGTTAGAAAAAGATGCACACATGTGACTGTATCACATGTATCATCACTGAACAATTAAAAAACAGCTATGTCTAGAATGACAGACAGCAAGACTGACGTTACCATACACAGGTGTAATTAAGGTCAACAATAACAGCTGTATTTTAATGTCTTCTATGACGGGGTGACACTGAGTCAGTACGTACTACACCAGGTAAACTGTAGAAGCTATGTTGCCTATTGGTACCAGCTGAGACACTAGATTTGCTGAATACATACTGTAAAAAACTTGTAGCTAGTAGCTTTTACTTAAGTTCTATTAGTTTACATTTAACTTCACTGGCAACATAAAAGTGGCAAAACACATTTTTTCTCTTCTGCTATTCAACATCATACAAGTCAGAAACCTAAGGCCTGTTTTGTGTGTATCACACACCCAGAAAGAATAGCAGAAGTTGATCTACTGAGGACAAAACGCTGTGGATTTTATCAATTTGCCTTTGCAAAATGCAGGGAGGAAGCATAGGAGAAATGAAAGAATGCGTGAAGAAATCCAGTTTACCACTGGTTAATGTATTTGGGGAAAATGATGGGAGAAATAATAACACACACATATTGTTTCTCCTGGGTCTACGGGCTGATTTGGAACCAGTACTTAATACTTGCCATGCCAAGAACCTATCTTCATCTGCAAAGGAAAAGCATCAGTGTATTTCCTTGTGTTTGGGTCACTGCAGCCTACTGTAGCTGTTAAACATGTAATTTAGTAATTGATATTTAGGATCTTGGTAAATTAGGCCCTACTGTAGCATAAAGGTTGTTACTAATGCTGTTAATATTTGTTACCATGTATGTTGTATTTAAAGATAAGAAATGAATTATAGCTCAGAAACAAAATACTGAATGAATAAAATAATTCTTCAGTGAGACAACAGATGTCCTGTTATAGAATAACTACTTTATATTTAGGTCTAATTGTAAAAAAAAAAAACATATAGATTTGACCTTGCTATTATTCTAAGCAGCATTATCGCTTCAGTTTTCACTAGAACAGACACATTTCCTTTAATATTTCGCCTCAGTGTAACAAAACAAACAATTCCCGCACTGTCATTCAGGTTGAAAGGTTGTGTTACACCCTTACAATAAATTAAAAGAAGACAGCAAAAGCGGGAAGGCCTACAAACTAAACTAAACACACTCAGCTTGTGATTGTTTGCCAGGATTGAAGCGGAAATGGCCATGAAAGGAGTTGACGGCTGGATAAGTGAAAGGAGGAGCCTGGTTTGGGGATTACCACAGAAAGAAAGGAGCTGACGTCACACCACACACGCAGCAGGGGAGAGACCTAGGAGGGAAACTCAGGTCAGGTGAAGTGAAGTCAACCTTTTCCTGGGAGTTACACCCCCCCCCTCCCTATACACCTGGCTGGGATTTAACCCGAGCAATCCGAGTCGCTGGTGGTGGTGGGACTGTGCGTAAAGTCTGTTTAATGTCTGTGGACGTGTGTGAGAGCGCACATGTGCATCATGGTGACTTTGGTTTCATTGCATCATCTGTATTTAGATCTGGGTGACTCATCGTTTGTGTTCAATGGGTTCAGGCATGCTACGCTTCTGGCGCTTTTCCAGACTTGGGAGTTTCTCCTCCTCCTCCTCCTCCCCCTCCTTCTCCTCCTCCCACGCGTTTCCTCACACCCATGGAGGAGGCTATAAGTCCGGGCAGCTCCACGTCTGATTTCATTCAAACCTGGAGGTGAATCGCTGAGGAAACAACCACATCAGACGCAGGATGTTTTCAGAGCTTGAGTGCGGAATTTGTTACCAGAGCTTTAACGCAGGCCGGCGTTGTCCCCGGGAGCTGCACTGTAAACACAGCTTCTGCGAGAGCTGCCTGCTGGTCCTTTCTCGACCCCTCGGATCAGGTGAGACACCTGCAGATGGGGACAGGTCGATCGTCTGCCCGCTGTGCCGACAGACCACCTCCATCTCCGGGGAGAGGAAGATGAGAGCCGAGCTGAGGGTGGATGAGTGCGTCCTGGAGAGGCTGCTGGCCGCGGGAGTCCTCAGCCAAGAGGATGAGGAGGACAAGGACCAGGAGGAAGAGAGGGGCGGCCAAGATCAACACTGCTGTGAGGACGGCGAGGAAGAGGCGTCTCCTGAGACTCCTGCCGAGGACAACGACTCCTCCGCGCTCAGCAGAGGCGCCGCGGTCCGGAGAACTTGGAGGAAAGTTTGGAGAAAGATCAGCGGAAAGCGCACAGGACAGACGGGCGGAGAAAGTAAGTAACCAGCCAGAGTGTGGTTCATGGAAATGAGTTCATAACTAGTTTTACAAGTTGTCTTGTTGTTGTCAAAACAAACAGTGTGAAAGGGAGTGTTTGGAGCAAAACACCAGGGAGTCACTGTAGGGAACACTTAATAATAGTGTTCTGTAATCGAGACCTGAGTAACAGTAGATAAGATATAGATCAGCTGAATATGTCACAGCTAAACAGAGATGAGGGTTTTAACACCAAAGTTATGCTGTTTCATATGTCATGAAATTATCACCTATTCATTTATTATTATTTATAATATATTATTTCTAGGTGTAGTCCTGGAATAGTGGAATAGAGGGGCGTACAAGTCTTTTAAGTTATTTTAACTGTAACCTATCTTAAATACTTAAACCCAGAAGAAAACATGTTTCTAATGTTTCCGTTTTTCTCTCAACAGACTGTATGACCAACGCTGACTTGAGGAACATAGCCATGATGTCCTGCTACATGTTTTGAACTGTCTTCGCCCTCATATACCCTGGATAATGTGATGCTGTATTTATTTTCAACATGACTTTTTTATTATAACTATGACCACTACAGTATGTATTTGTCACTCACACACAAAAAAAGTGGTGCTGAAGAATTTAATTTCAAGGTTGTATTAATGCAAATGTGTGTTGTATTTATTCTGTCTAAACTCCAGCTGAATGTATTTATGTTGATATATTTGTTATATATTTAAGTAAAATTAAACACATTCTGGTTTCACTTTTCTGTCCTTTTCTGAGTTTTGGATGGGAATTTAGGGGAGTCGTTGTGTATCTATATCTATATATATGTCTTTGAATTAAACACATTAAATGTAGGCCAAATTAAAAGTAAACTTTAAAAAGTAAAAGCAAACTTTAAAAAAGTTCAAGTCAAAAAGAAGAAAACAGTAGCCTGCATTAAAAAAATGAAATATTCATACAACTTAACAAAAAAACCATAAAATATTTAAAGAAACTATGAATTATTTTAAGGAAATTGGGCCAAAACTTCTGTTCAGCTCTAGGAAGATACAGGAAGTGGGTTACCTGAAGCCAGGTGAACAGCATTTCCTCCAATCAGATTCACAACTAGCAACAGAGCAGCAAACCTCCTCAGCAGGACACGTGGATTGATCATACTGCTGCACTTCTGCTCCTTTTTTACAGTCAACTTTTGGCAATTAAAATAACTTGGAAGGAAGCTGACCACCATGTCAGTCAATTTAGCTCCCAACTCAAGGTAAACACCAACTTCTTTTCAAGTGTTTGACTAAAACCACTGGTATTTTAATTATCTTGTAAAGTGCAGCAGTATTCCTGGCGGTGTTTATTTGTTCCTCTGCAGACTCCTGTTGGTCTCTGTGCTCGTCTGTGCAGCTGTCATGTGTTCAGGTGAGCACAGTGTCTGTGGTTTTAGTGAGTTGTCCTGGTTCTTTCAAAGATGTTGTAGGGCATGTATTGGCTGATTGGGCTGATTACAGTGATATGCTGGTTTTCCATAAAACTAATACTGATTGTTTAACAATAGCAGCATGGGGAATTTGTCTGGTGTGTACAACTGGTTTTTGTTTTTCCCCTGACAATGAAATGCAGAGAGATAAGAATACATTTGTGACTTACGTGAAACCAATCTTTTGATCTTAAGACATAGCAGGTTATGTCTATCTAATTTAATGTTAAAAATAATAAAATGACCTCATAAGTAACAAAAGCTTTACGTCAATTCTACAATTTTATCAGTGTAGTAATGTCAAGTGATTTATTAATTTAGTAGAAATGACGAAGCAGTAAAACATAATTTCTTGTTTCCATATTCTTTTCTGTTTTTAGCCAGTCCAATAATAACTCAAGTGGATAACGAAGGGAAACACAATATCCTAAGATCACTGTATATGCCATACAACCGGGATCCTCGACTGCCAACAGAAACTGGAGGCCAAACAGGAACCAATAATAAAACTGAGACAAGTGGAAACTTTGGAGAAGCCTCGTCAATTATTGACCATCAATCAAACCTTCCACAGCTCAGTTATGACCCAGATAACAAGCGGTCTGGAACAGGAATAGCTCAAGTGTGGAGAGGTCAGAGTGCAGGTGGAATGAGGCCATCGAACAGCATTTACACCAGACAAATCTTAGACGGACCACAACCCAGAGTGAATTACCTAACTCTTAATAGAAAGTCTTATAATTACCCACCAATCATTAGAAAATCATCTCTAAAAGAAGCTGGCAGTCCTTTTTATCAAGGTGTTTCACAAGTTTGGCCCCCTGAATATTCTTATAGTCCCTACAATGAAGCACAGGATCATATAGCTGGAGATAAAACAGTTAGGAAATACTCTGATTCTCTCCTTTCACCCCCCACGGGTGTATATTGGACTGCACGTCTGCCAGCTCCTCATTACAGTGGCTTTAAAGAGACAAATGAGCTCACAGCAGCTGAGGTGCAGAGCACATCTAGCAGGATTCAATCAGGTGAATCTCTTGGCTTACCAAGTCAAACTGCGCCTCGTGCCCTATCAATCAGCGAAACTTTGGACGCCTCTGTTGTTAGAAGCAACCCCAGCCCAGAAACACTGACACCATCCATCGCAGATTTGTCCCAGGGGGTAAGTTCAGAGAGCACAGATAAAACGCAGATATACAAAAAGGCCAAGTCGTATCTCTTCAAAGACTCCCAGACCTCATTTCATAGACACGAGGCAACTGGAGGAGTCGCTGGTGATGGAGCCAGAATTTTTTCCACAACTCCACATGAGCAGGAGCCCTCTGCCACACGAGGTTACAGCAGGCTCTCATCCAATTTGAGACAAATCCAACAATCACACCAGAATGATCCAACAAAGGAAGTACAACTTCCTCCTATGAATAGACCACTGTATCAAAATGTGGTCTATTATAGTGCTCAGACACATAGTTTTAGGAAATATCCACCTGCAGCTACTGTTTCCTCCGCAGCACAAACTCCCACTCAGCGCCCTTTATATCCAGCATCAGGCACAACTTTGGAAAGTTTTGCCTCCATGGATAATGTAGATTCCCAATACAGCAATGACCCCAGCAGAGAGAAACCTGTTGCGGGGAGGCCAATAGATGAACCTACAAAAGGGTCCATGCATGATTACAAACCTGCACAATCCACAAAAACTCTCTACGGCTTCAGAGGGTTTGAAAGTCCTGCAAGGAGTGCTGCGAAGGAGCCGGCTGTTCTCTCTTTCAGCGACGGAAGGAGCTTTCGACAATACAGCTTCAACAAAAAACAGGACTATAAATTCAAAATGGCAAATATGCATTCTTCTTTGTCACCAACAGTACAGCTTTGGACTGAGGGGAGCTACAACAACAGCCAAACCTGTGTTAACACCCACATCACCTCCTCCTGACCTTTTGCATATCGACCAGACCACAACTGTTTCTACTTCGGGGGCGTTCTCATCAGGTTTTAAGGATGTGAGGTCTGAAAGTAATACCCATATGGAGTCAAATCAAAATCACAGACAGTTCAGAATCACTAAAAGAATATATGGTCTGAAAGGATTTAGCAGTCGACCACTTGAGGGAGCTGAAGCTTTAGTTGGAGAACCAGACAAGGCGGCCACATTCCAGCAGGATTTTGAAGGTTTTGAACTCGGCAGTTCACAGATCTGGCAACCGAAAAGCAGCAGAATAAACAGATGGTACGATCAAACGAGTGAAAGGGAGCGAGGCACCAGCATAATATCCACACAGAGCCGAAATAAGCCACAGAGCGAAGACCTTAAACCACCTCTAAAGGCTCCAGGAAGTGTTGAATCAGTCAAGCCTGGCAGATTTTCACCTGACAAATATAAAAAGAACTATAAAACCTATGCTTTTCTGGGATTTCAGCCTGTTCCAACCACAAATGGAAGCGCTGAAAGTCAAACACACTGGAAGTATACAGAACAAGATCCAACTACAGCATCACCAACTCACAAAGCCTCCTCAGCTTATCTCACATCAGCAGGGGGTCTCACAGTTGAATCCAGCCTGAAATATGAGCCACTAACGTCCAACAAAAGCAAACCAGTCTCAGTGGAGGCGCGCCAGCTCAACATTTCCACCAGCAGCATGGTGAGAGGGAAGCGTGTGAAGGGAAAACGCAGGGAAAAGCTCAATGAATCTATTTCTCTGAGCAACAATACTGCAAACGTAGCCATATTAAAGTCCCCCGTCAGTGTCAAAGCTGTCACATACACTGATATTCTTGGAAGTGCTTCGTTCAGCAGCTTCAGGGTTACAACCCAGGAACCAACCACGACAGCTGATGAGGGTTATTTTCCAAACACTTCAGCTTCAACTAAGCCAAAAGAAGAGGAGCAAGGAAGCTGGGAAGGCACGAGCACAAGCGCTGAAGAAAATGCTGAAGATGGTGCAGAAGATTTGAGTGGTGTTGAGGAAAAGCAGCAGAGTGTTAAAAGTGAAGGAGAGGACGCTGGAGTGGAAACGTTTGACACTTTCTTAGACGGCGAAGGAAGCAGAAACAAGCATTTTAATCATGTTCTGTCAACTGATACCTCAAAGAGACAGACACTTAGGGAAGATATTTCAGAGCTATATTATTTACAAAAAGCAACTGGGAACATTTCTTTCAAGTCAATGAACATGTCTCATTCAGATAAATAGTGGAAATGTGCTGAAACGTTGTACAGTTGGAGCAAATGTAATAAAAGTTTGTTCTTGGGAAAATTGTATTTATGAAAAGTTGATAATTATTCAACAATGCCTTTTAAAATATTGTCCTGAGTTGGTAGAAGCACAAAACTCTTAGTTTGTGCAGTAAAACTGCAAGTATCTGCCTTTAAAAGAACAGTACCACTCTAAATGATTTACTCAAGTCGAAAGACGACATGGACGTGCTATAATTTACTTTATTGTAAAATGATTTTAAACACTACTGAGCTTGAGTGTTTTGAAGAAAATTACACTCAAATGATTTATTTCAGAATATAATTTATTACATAAATTTCTCCAAATCAGATATCGACCTTTTAGTTAGTTCCAAAAAAGAAAATGTTTGAAAATATTTATTGAATATAAACCAATCCCACATGTGTGCTGTACTTAAATGTTAAATGTGAAAAAGAGAATGCATATATATATAAAAGGACTATACTTTTTATGAAGAATCTGCATGTGGAAAGAAACTGCACATCTACAGTCGTAAGAAGAAGTAATGTCACTGTTTCTTTCACAATTTCCTGTTTTTTTCAATCGATAGGGTGTAAAATGTTATCTCATCTTCTCCAGCCTCACAAAAATCAACACAAAATTTCAAAGTTGATTAAAAACACAAGTGAGTGAAACAGCGGAATAGAGACGTGTATTGACTTAAAGAGTCGTTCACACCTGACGTCCTAAGAATACGTCTGAGGAAATGCTTCCTAGACGTTGTGCAGGTCTAATCCACAGCTATAGGAAGTGTTTGTTTGAGGTTACTGCCTTCAAAGGTGGTTTAACCAGTTATTAAAACAATGTTTCACTTAAACAAACAAGATATAATATCCCAATTTGTTTTAAAGGTGCTTGTAACCAGATTCTATACATTTAAAAAACTTATTTTTAAAATTCTTTTAAAGTGGACCTGATGGCAAAACACCTGCATGATACAGAACAGTGCTACACAAATGAAAGTAAGAATTTCTCTTTTCATTACTGGCTTGTTTTAAAGACTAATAACTAATAAAAATATATGAATTGGCATTTAAAATGTATACAGCCCATTCCAATGACGATCAGACACCTCAGGATACGTCTTACTAAATTACTAATCCTCTAAATCAAGGATCTTTGCTTTTGGGGATTTCTAATGTCTCATTCAGTGTGGTCAAAACCATCCATCTAGTGTAACAAAGACGTGAAGAAATGCTGGAAATTATTTAAAAATACTAAGCACCATTAATCACATCAGCATTTTTACTAAATGACATCTTCCAGCTCCAACCTCAAACCCTCTCTTCACCCAGGAGGAACTGAAACCTAATGATTAGTGGAAACTCTGAAGGGGTCAAACGTGGCTTTTCTGAGCATAACTTTTGCCTCATTGGCCAAATGATTAGCATAACGTAATGTCAAGTATGAAGAGGGACGAGGAAGGAAGGTCGTACTTGAGGCTTTTTATAAATTGATTGTATTCCCATTCCTTGTGTCCTCGTTCCCAGGCAGGCAGCGGCTATTGAGTGTGCTGACACAGTTTTTCCATCTCGTCTTTCGGAGCTTACGAGAAAGGCTTCAGCATGCTGGTCTCTGTGTTAACACGCTATGAGATGGAAAAACTCGATTGTCCCTCTTTGTGAGAAGGTCTTTCTCTTACTCTGCCAAGCCATTGATACGTAAACAAAGACTTACTGAAGAAATATGTGCTTTGTTTATTCAAATTTTGACCACAAAGGGAATATTTCTGACTGTTATATCAATATTCCTGTATAGTAATTGTATCTATAACATCAGCACTAACTGAACTGACTGACTTGGCACAGCTTTAGTGACGTGATTGTGCATCAACAACACACACACGCACACACAAAGCAAGATGTTTCACTAGATGGCGTTACTCATCCATTTTATTAACCCACGTGTGACCCGGAGCAGAGCATGTTACAGCCCTCGTGCTGTGGTGTCCCGATGGGAGGCTACATAACTTTAACGCGAAAGGAATTTGCAAAACAAGTGAAAGAGGACGAGTTAAATCACATAATTACTGTTATGCATTTTGATCTCCTTAAGCTCAAAAGCTTGCAATTGGGATCAAAACTGATGGATCTGCTTCCACCCCTATCAGCAAACCAACCAGACGCTGGGTTTCAGGGGCACTGGGTCCACGCTAATCCCAGCTCCCAGCTCCTAACAGGTCCATTCACACACACACACACACACACACACACACACACACACACACACACACACACACACACACACACACACACACACACCATCTGATCCTTCGTCTTTTCCCATCAGCCAAGTTCACCTAAGCTCAACCTAGGTCCTGCTCCTCAGTCTACAAGCTCAAAGGAACCCCCCCACACAAACTGTGCAGAAGGTGGGAGGGACCCGCCAGTCAAAATTAAACACATTGCACATAGGAACATCACCCCCTTCCCGCCAACACCCCACCGATATCCGTGGAAAGCGGGGCTGTCCACTTTCCCATAGAACTAGGAGGTATTGAGGTGGTGTGATGTCTGGAGGTGTGTTACGTGTGCTGGCATGTAAAGGCGTAGCTCTGACAGCGTCTTCAAAGTTGCCCTCTTTCTGTGCTGCCTTTTGTGCGTCTGGTTCACACACTCTGTTCTTTTCTTAGTGTGTGTACTCGCCTATAATATTCCCTGTGTGTGTGTGTGTGTGTGTGTGTGTGTGTGTGTGTGTGTGTGTGTGTGTGTGTGCTGATCACAGACAGTGTGGTGTTCTCTTGCAAAAGCCTCCCCCACCTCCTCCTCTTTCCTCCCCCTTATCCTACTGAGAGGGGAATTCTGTACCATGTGTCTGCGGTTTTCAGGGAGCTTTCAAGGAAAATAAAGCACAGAGGCCTCACATCACCCCCTCCGCCGGCACCACTCCCCCAAAACGCCCTCGTCACCTCCCGCCCTCCTCCTCCTTGTTTCACTCACTCTCTCACTCGCTCCATGTGGCCCCTTTTTTCAGTTTCAGCTTCAAATCCTGTCAAAGTAACAGAATTATATGTGGTTTTAAGCATTAATTTAAAACATAGTGAATAATATTTTAATTTGTATGTCCACCTTCATGCTTCAAATCTGAGAGGAGATGTTCTACTGTTTTTAACAGATGATTATTTCAAGCTGCTTATTTCTCTTTTTATCTACTTTAAAATTAGTGTTTTACTGAATTCAACTCAGTTTATAGTTGTATCTATCTTCTAATGCCACCTATAAACGTTACCTTCCCTGTTTTTCACCTCATGCGGCCCCACATCACTTTAACCCCCCCCCACCTCCGCCTCTCTCACTCAGCACTGTGCGGTCACTACTGTGGCAGTCCAGGCCAGGTCCGTGCCAAACATGCTGGACCCCATCTGCACAACCTTATTTTGATTTCATCTGACCATAGTTTGTGCTGCCAATGTTCATCAGACCTTTTTTTCATGTTGCCTGGAAAAGTTTGAGCAGCAGTGCTGCAAAACAGAGCGAGGGTTTCTTCCTGAAGTCCCAGAGGTTGACTTCACATACCGTCGTTCACACTGAACTGTTCTCAGTTTACCAGGAAAATCCTCGTGTTGAGTCAGAAGCACTTATTTGTCTGTTCTCCAGTGCAAAGGTACGTAAATTGTGAAGTGTACATGGCTACTCACTATGCACATTACCCACTTTTATTGCATTGAAGTTGAACTTTACAATCTGTATTTTCAATGTAGGACAACTTGTTTGTTTTAATTCTGCAATTATTAATTCTAATAATTTACAGTATATTAAAGGTGAATGAGAGGAACATGTTGGGTTTAGTTTATTTGGTGTGGTCAGTGTACAGAAGGATTAGATACAGTAAACTAACACATCTGTAGCATTACTTATGTTGTTTGTTATGGCTAAGCACAAGATGGAAATGATTTCTCACATCTCAAATCTGGCCCTGCAGATACGTCTTTCATGTCTTACCTCACAGTCTAGCTCCACTACATATTAGACTAAGTGTGAATGATGGGAAGGAAGTAATTTGGGAGCACAGAATTGCGCCGACTTTAATTTTCCCACATCAGCCGTGGGAGCAAAAGCTATTTCCGTGTCCTACATCCAGCGAGCTTCCTGTGGCCTTCACGGTGGAGGAAGTCATAAAGACAGGAAGACTTCCTGTATTGTTGCCAACATGCAGCAGTACGGACTGTGCATGAGCTGCAAGGCCAGGGCGTACAGATGTAAATACCATATAAACTGTACTCTGAGCCCTATTGCAAGAGGCCAAGGCACACATAACACAGATGGTACAGAAACACACTGCAGTGCAGTGTAAGTGCAGATGTAAGATGGTGTGTCGGTCAGACTTCACAGGAGGCATCGACAGCATCGCTTCACAATAAGAAGTTTTGCATAATGTAGCCTTAAGCTGGAGCAGTCTAGATTTTTTGGATAGCACTATGCAGTCAGAGGCATTTTTTTGTAAGTGAAGAAAACTGTTTCATAAGTTTAATAAGGGAGTTTTTTAAGGTCATGAGCAAAAACTGGACTCACATGTGATAAACCAATGTTACCATGAGGTGCATTTAGTAGCTGAACTCAGTCCTGTTGCTAAACAACTGCAGGTTTAAACTCGTGTTGCACTCTTAGATGCTCTAGATGAACTCTTACATGGACCTTACGGTGACGTCTATACTAGGCTGCAATAAAAGTGTTGGATCAGTGGAGCCAACCTGCAGTGTGTTGTATGCCTTTAGGAGGATTTCATGTACATGTAACAGTGTTTGGATCATATCCACCCTCACACTAACCTACACACACACACACACACAACGAGGATCCACCCGCCCACTCACACTCAACAGGTCCATCTGTTGGCGCCTCGCTGTGATTGAACTCTCTGTCCCCTTCCCTTGGCTCCCACCCAACATCTCTTCTCCTCCTCTTCTCCCTCTCTTGTCTTGACCGGAGATGTAGCCACCACGGCGGAGGCTGGCATTGTCGCTGCCTGTCACCATGACAACCAGATGGCAGCTGTGCCAATTCCCCTCCTCGTCCGAGCGCAGCGCTGATAGCGCTCGGCACTTCCGTCATATTATGTTTGTTCACACAGGCATCACTGGGAATGAGAACATAAGTCAAATAGGAGATATGACTTCTCGTATCAACCCAAGAATAAAAGTCCAAACTGTAATTGTGGTAGGTTTACAGGTCTCCGTCGCCTGTGGGAGTATCACAAGGAAGAAGGTTTAAAATTTCACAATCAGTGGGTTCATTCATAAAACACTGACTTCCTTGAGAAAATATATCATGATGAACTTTACTGAAATTCTAAAAGTCATCTGATAAACAGAAGCATTGCTTGTGCAAGTGCAGCATGTGAAGAGGGAAATGTCTCCAGTGTAACTCACTTTATTTATAACGTGAGTGAACAAAAGTGGAGGGAACGCCAGCTGTACAGTAAATAATAGGACAGTGTGGGTTTCAGTAACCCTTTCAGGTAGCTTCCACTTTTCTCGTACAGGTGGCAACAGGCTTTCTTTATTGTCCGTGTTAACCTTATTTTCACTCAGGGAGGGAAGTGAGAGCTTCTACAGGTGCAGGCCTGATCTGTGTATGTGTGTGTGTGTGTGTGTGTGAGAGTGTGTTTTCTCATTCCTATTCATTCCTGCAGTGCCTCAGTCACACTCAGCTGCGGGTTGGATTTCTTGGCCATCTGTGGATGAGAATGATACAAGATCCCATACATGTTAACACAAAGAGGAGAAGGAAGCACGGGTTTCAACTTATTTAATTAAACTGAGTGTTGAGAGAGAGGGTCGTATCACGTGTGTCACACACTGAGGTCTGACCCCGGAACAAGCGCCACGTTGGTCAAATTACCAGTAGAGGGTTGGTGGATTTCAATCAGACTGTTTTCTTTTCCTGTGGTCACAGCCTCTGTGAGCGACTGTGTGTGAGTCAAAGGCGGCAGTGTGTGTGTGTGTGTGTGTGTGTGAGGGGCATGAGGCTGCCTGTGTCTGTGGCATTTCATGCAGATGTTCACACTTGCCTCAGGCTGTAAATCATCTTCGGCTCTTCCCCTCTCCCCCTCACATCAGTAGCTCTGTTGTTTTTTCTGCTTTAAGCCTGTCGCTTTTGGACAATTACATCACTCAAAAGGAAACGTAGCAGTCAGTCAAGAGGAACAAAAGAAACCACAAGTCCTTCTGTTGTTTGACTTTTCCTTTTTTTTTTTTTTAAAGTCAAGCGTTCGTTTTCAAGCATCTTTATGAGAAAGGCAGTTAAAAGAGCAGATGGAACCGCCTGTCACAATGGATCTTCAACACAGGACAAGCGTGATCTTCAAATCCCCCCCCCGAGGAATGCAGGCCGACAACACGTTTCAACTCAGGCTGTGCCCACGCTACGCCGGAATCCTTTGTAAACACATATTTTCCTATCAGTTTCAGGCCCCTTGTCCTGACTAAAATGGAGCTTTTCCAAAATGGCCTCCAAAGTGCGCAAAGACCAATTCATGCTTTTCACGTCCACGTGTCTGTTAGGAGTATCTATGACGCAATTTCTCATCGCCTGCCCGAACCCAGGAGGGTCCAAATGGATTCTGTGTGTGCAAAACTCGTCTCTGCACCGACTGTCCGTAATGAAACAAATAAACTAAAACGCCGCTTCATGCACCACGGACACGTACCGTTTATTTCAACATGCTGATTACTGATCTAGTTTAGTGCTAACACATACGGTTTGATTCATGTCATTTCTTAGTGTTCAGCTAAATACAACAAACAGAGGAGCTCTTCTCCTTGCTGTTGATTGGTGCCAGAGGGTGAGATCATGTTTTGTAGTGTTCTTGTGAGGAATGTGTTTGCATACGCATGTCCCGACTGTAGTGTGAATAGAAGCATGTGTGTGTTCGTAGGGTGAGGGGCAAGAAGATATTAGCCTTCAACCTGAAAGCCTCTGCTTAGCCTACAAACACAAAGATTAAAGATAAGCGGATCCCTCATCTCCTGTATTCGGTTGTGGGGTGGTAAACAAAACATGGATGGACACCAGCTCACCATCACAGCCCACCTGCAGGAGCCACTACCCACAGAGCAAAGCAGCATGGAAACTGCTGACAGCTTGAAAGTCACCAGCCTCAGTGAGAAGGAGCACTGGGAGTCACGTCCCAGCGAAACAGACCAGGAGTGAGCACATGACTCCGCAACCCGTCGTAAGACAACCTGAAAAAATCTGTACCGCCTGGAACCTGGAAGAAACGAGTCTGGCTTCCATAAAATCGGAATTAAAATCACACATTCACATAGTCCAGTGGATGAAAGTGGGTGAAGCAGACAGAGGTTCAAACTGTTTAATGAACAAAATCTGTTGTCTAATGTTGCATGGTGTTTGCCAAATTCCTACACAACAGAAGTAAAATTGTCTACACCAAAGGTAAATGTCACGATATTCCCATTCTGCAGCTTCCCTCAGGGGGGAGAGAAGGTAGAAATTAAACAGTTTAGAACAGCAGCAACACTTTTCCTGCACATTTTCATGAACATCTCTACACTTGCTAACAATGCAATAAAAGAAATCATACAGCCGCTTGAATTGTTTAACCCCCGCTTTCTGTCTGAGCTGTCCTGCAGGAACTTTATTCATGATATCTGGCTGTGACTTTCTAAACCGCAGGCAGGTTG
This sequence comes from Anabas testudineus, assembly GCF_900324465.2. Lineage (NCBI taxonomy): Eukaryota > Metazoa > Chordata > Actinopteri > Anabantiformes > Anabantidae > Anabas > Anabas testudineus. The sequence goes on along the minus strand of NC_046627.1, from coordinate 17,745,218 downwards.
ACAATAAAAATGTGGGCACAAAAAAACAAAACAAAAAAAACAAAAACAAACAAACAAAGTTCTTGAGATACTCAGAGCTTTAAATGGCAGGATAATAACGTCAGCTTGTCAGGATCGAAAGCAAATCAGTTTGTGCGCTTTCTCTTCTAAGCTACGAGTACCTTCAAGCATGTGTGTTTTGGCTGGAAACGGCTGAGTTTCAATACGAGAACATTTCCAAAACCCATACGAACCAGTTCAACTAATTACCATGTGTTTATCTGCGAGGCTGCTTGAAAAGCAAACGTCTTGGACTCATGTGTTGAAGTCCAACTGCAGATCTCAATCTGCTCGTCATAAAGCTGCATTGTTGCGCTCCGGGCCCCTCTGGCGGTCACGTGACCCCCAAACGAGTAGAGTTGAACTTCCCAGGGCAGGCACAGACAAACACATGAGTACAATTGATAGCTACATAGATGCATTTTCAGGTTTTGTTGCTTTGTGTTCCACCGTGGCCTTTTCTTTCTCCTCGTGCATTTGTTTATCCGCCGGTCGAAGTCATAGGCAGATTCAAGGTTAAAGCATACGCAAGTCTTCACAATGACCTTTATATTCAAGAGTCACGTAAGGAGACTGCGAGGAAAGATATGTCACAGTTCTTCCTGCTGCTGCTGCTGCGAAAGGAAAAACACCAACAACAGTGGAACACAGACGGGTACATTTAAAAAAAAACAAAAAACAAAAACAAAGCAATATGTCCAGACTTGAGAGAGGTGAAAGTTGCTTCTTCAGGTGCTGTCACAGATGACAGCTTAAGTCTTGTTTGTTGCTGTCGTGATTTGGCACTGACGGCCCTGCGATGATTCGGTCCTGCATTTCCGGAAAAGTGAAAGAGTCCCGAACTCCTCAGACGTTAGGGCCACGGCTGTCAGTACGGTCGCATGATAGATCATCATCACGCCGAACAAACATGAACAAGTTATCTTATGAGAACTGTAAAGCCAAGAGAGACCACGACAGACATAAAATCGGCTTGATATACTCTGCTAGGACATACGTGTTAGTGCTAGCTGCTAAGACGGGGGCAGAGAGACAGACACGAACAGGACAGACAGGCACTTAAGTGCTGATGCATAGCAGAGATTAAAGTAAGAGCCTAATACAGAAAGGAGGGGATAGAAACAGAGTCTTAAAGAAGGATTTAGGGTCAAAGCACTTTTAATTTAACCTGTTTAAAAATAAAAAGTGTTCAAACTTTCTCTTTATAATGTTTGCTACTTTAATGTATAAAGTAACTGAGATCTATTTAGCAGTTTGATTCAGCTTATACTGACACAACCGAAATAAGAACTGAGCGCCTTTAAGGCGCTAAAAGCGGGATGCTGACTGCTACAAAGCTAGAATTAGCATGGCTGTTGATAGGGTCTCTGTCCTCAGCTGCACGTACCGTATGTTATTTAGCATCCTGAGACGAAGAGGATTAAGTGAGACACAAGTGTCTCGGGCTAATAGCACTAATGGGATTGCTTAGCTTTATATCAGGGGTCTGCACTTTGAGCAGTAGTCAGCAGGATGCTAATATGGCCTAGCTGGTTTTACTTAGCAAGCAAAAGCCCTTCCCTGCTACGAGTTACTTTCTGTTTCAAGTCCGTTTAATACTTTTGGTGAATGACTCTTAATTAAAAAGTTGCGAGAAAAAAAGAAGGAGAATCGAAAAGACAGAATCCGAGCAACAGAGGTACTAAACGAGCGGTAAGCTAACAGCAGCTATGCTAATTTTTCCTCACAGTAGACAGGAAAGCCAGCGCATCGCTAATACCATTTTCATCTTAGCAAAAACGCAGCGTTCATGTCATAATGGATTTATTGTAATTTTCAGTTCCTGGCTTTTAAATATTGCTGCAAATTGTGTCCAACTTATATCCAACTTGGCTTTTAGTGCATGAAATACTTAGATATAGAGTCAAAGTCTGTTAATGACCTAAATCGTGATGAACCCAATTAAACGGAGGAAACACACAATAAATCAATAAATAATTGGTTTTGTCTTATGTGTTTGTTTCCCTTAATTTAGTTTCAGCTTTGAAAGTCGACGTCTTTAAGTTGTCATACATTTACATTCTAATATTGAAAACGCCCTGTATTCCTAATTAGTTCGCTCTCAAATTGCGAACATGGTGACCGGTCCAATCTCTACCATTAATGCAATATGACATGAACGCAGCAGAAGTTCACACCAGTGCCAGCCACTTTTATCAGTATCACCTGCTGCATTTCTTTTAAAAACTACATACATCAAATCAAGCATGAAAAAATTAACAAAGCTTCAGTAAGTCATCACTAAGTTCTTTGTAAAATGGCTACAATCGGAAAATGAGGCACTTTTTTGAGCTGATATATATTTCTATACATTTTTTTTCTCTTACACTAAATAGTCCGCCGCCGTCGTTTGTCTTTATGATTTGAGTTTTTCACCTCACTCCACATTTTTGTATCCTTCTCTGATTGGCTTTCACTCAAGGAATGAGAGCGGCAAATAGATTTTTCAAGAATGTCATTTGGCACACGTCCCTGTTGGTTTCCACAACCAACAAGAAAAAACAAAAACAAAAAACATTTTTCATCCGTCTCCGTCAAAGTGCTTCAAGGGTGTGATCCGACGCAGCTGCTCTCCCGATGTGACTGGTTCTCACAGGAGGAACAGGCAGGGTTTCGAAGCTCTGAGTGGTACCACGTTGTTTTCTCAACCAACATCAGCACTCTGAAGACACAAGCAGAGAGGGGAAACGCTTTGGTTAGATGCAGATGAAACAATAACTCAGACATGAAAACGTAATAAATACTATGACATGTGAATGCAGCGTCTCTTGTTTAGCAGGTTGATTGTAATATCTGATCATCAGCCCGGGGGGACACAGTGACCCTAAAACGAACAACAGGAAAACAAACACGGCCAAACAGGCTGGATTCAGACAGGAAGAAAGTGATAAAAGGAAAAAGAATGTGAGGACACCTATAGCTTCAGGCACAGAGTCGAGTGTGTGTGGGCCAGCATGAAGAAAGGCTGAAATCCAGAAAACAGGTTTAGGTGTTTCACTCCTGCACCGATTCACCATACCGAGCCTTTCTTGGCCTTGTTTGTACAGTCGATAGACGATTAGCAGGAATACAGACTTGATGACAATTCTGCTCCACAGCAGACAGAGTGCAGTCAAATCACATGCTGTCATGCAGCCGTGTGTTCTGCAGTAGGTACCAGCAGCTGATTTAAGGGGTCAGCATGCTTTAAACAACGTGCTTGTTGTTTGTTCGTTGAATGATGTTAAAATTCCCTCCCCCAACACTTTTCCAATGTCATGCTTGTTGGATTTTCATGTCGTCCAACGCAGTTAGGCAATGCGCTGTATAAACTAGTTTATTTAAGCACACCTGACCTTTAGGATCCAAAAATGTTGACACATTGTGAAACACTGTGAAATGTAATTATGCTGGGATGAGATTACATGTAATCAGCCTGATAACAAATGATAATGTGTTAGTTATTAATGTATTTATGATGTGATCAATTAAAGGAGAAGAAATGCACAAAACAGTCCACGAATGGACCTACATTATGGGTCAGCATGCCCACACAGTACTGTCTACAATTGCATCTATCTGCCTAAGTTAGCTGGGACGTTTTTCACCGTCCTGCTTGGCCCACCGGCAGGTTTCAGCAGGCTGGCCAGTACAGAGTGGGCTCTGCGTGAAGGGAGCCTTAAAGAGACAGTAGCTAAAATGAACGGTTTCAGACAGAAAAGAGTTTCTGCTTAAAGGTCCGATATAAGAAAAAAAAGCAGTTGAAGCAATTTTGACTCATTCAAAATCGTCTGTGTGTGGATAATTAAAAATATAAATAAAATGATGCGTAATATGGGCTCTTTAATTTCACATCGTGTGTCAAAGGTCAGAAATTGTAGCTCATCGTACAGAATACCACATGCCTTACATACAGACTGACTGAGTCCAACATGCATCAAAAATAATATCATACAATCCAATACACATTTTAATTGTCCCATGTGACATGCAATTAACCTGCACCACATAGTGTGTATGGCCCTTTAAAACAACAGAGACATGCTCCTGATTGCTTGATTGCCTTTATACACATCTAAACGTCCTGTAAGTAACCATTTTTTAAATTAAAGAGTGAGTCAATATGCTAAATAACAGGTTTGTAAGAGTTTAAAATTAAAGCAAGATTATGACCACTATAAAGATTAGACAATGCCCTTTAAACTGGGTTACTTGCTGTCTAATGCAATGACTCACACCAAAGGCACTCAGGAGGCCGTCAGCCAAAATAACAAATCCACAAATCTAGAAAGAGAACAAGCTCAGAGAGTTCCCCCTTGTCTCTTTCCCTAAAATTTCCCAGAAGTGCTTGACTCTCTAATTGCACGAGGGTACTCTATATTTACGCCCCTCCCTCTCTCTCCCCAGTTTGTGTCTTCCTGGTGCAGTGAGCTATATTTAGTCCCCGTTCAGCACAGACGGTGCCCGCCAGCCAGGCAAGCCATGACGGTCCTAAAGCAGAGCAGTGGAAGAGGAGAGGAGCCGAGGAGCTCGCGCATTCAGCCAGGCAGCTTAAGCGCAGCAACACAATTAATCGAGCTGGCCAAGCAAAGGGGCGAGAGGAGACAGGCAGGACACGCACTGGTGCACTGCCATGGACACACACACACAACCTCTGATGAAACCAGGCAAACAAAGCAACAAGGAAGATACTATAATTATGCGGATGACATTCACTTAATGATGACCTTTCCCCAAACGCAGACATGTGCAATTATATGTTCACTGGCCACTTTATTAGGTACAACTGTACAATCAAATACAATCTAACACAGCAGCAACAAGGCCATCGTTTCTCATTTGTTTTGGAAACCTTTTGGAAAGGTTTTCATTTTACTATGAGTGGGTGGTAGATAATATTTAAAGGTGGCCAAAACATTCAAGACACCTCTTAATATAATCTTGCAGTAGAATTATCACCTTTCTTGGTCCTAACAGAGTGGCCGGTGGGATGAGACATGAGAACACCCTAAACAGCTGCCTCCTCCTCATACACAGACTGTCACACACCCTCTTATATGTTGACTACACAGGAAATGTTTCTTTCCCATCCATCTGACCCTCCCTTGGTGTTTTGTCTATCGATCTCATGCGCTTCCTTGCATCGTTACTCCATCTGTGAGCAAATCGATGTAATAATGACCACGGTGGCGATTGTGTGAGCGCTCGTGTGCCTCGCTTCCCCTTTCTCTCCCAGACTGTTTAAATCAAGAGGTTAGACGAGGCTATCTGCCTCCACAGTCCGTATCTTGCCAATAACTGTTCTGTAGCCGCCTGTGTCTATGTGTGTGTAATTAGGAGAGTCTGGGTCTATGTGATGTCTCAATCGAGGGCTGCCTAAAATTGAAAGCCACCCTGTTCTCTGGTCGTAAATCGAGTGTGTCAGTCTGTCATTTCCATGCCACCCCCGGCACCCACAAGACACAGAGCTGGTCTAAGCAACGTGATGTGAGTCACTGAGTTCACTGGTCACTCAGTGCATTTGGGTTAAATGGTATTTTATGTTAGAGGAAAGCGCTCAGACCTGCACTTGTGCTATTAGACTGGTGACATTAATTAAAAACAGAAGCCAGAGAAAAGAGAAAACGTGTATAAACAGAAAAAACACCAGCTGAGAGATTAATGGGAATCATTGGAAGTCCCCACGGTGTTTTTCACTATACTGCATCTCATCGTTTTACAAGCATCTCATAAGCCCCACGGCAGACAATATGCTGCTCTTCGCTGGGGATTCAAGCAAAAATCACATGGTTCCCAAGATTTCAAGCAGAATGTCAACAAGCATTTGAACCCCAGAGATGTTTTTGTGCAAGACGTCCAACTGCAACAGCAGCGAACCCTGACCTCTGACCTATACACTGAGAGAAGCAAAGAACTTTCTCCTAGAAATCATTGCAGAATTAGATTCATATAGGGATGTGAAAATCCCCGCTATCCCCACTCAAACTGTTTTTCCACAATGGCAGCAATTTTTCGTTCCAGCGACTTTAGCTCTTGCAATCCTCCAGTGCTGTTATTATACTTGATTCCATTAAATCATCCGTCCTGCAAGCAGACAAGTGGGTAAGAGGTACAACAGTGCAACATGAGCCGGGATCCAGCGTCAGGACAGCTGCAGATACAAGGAATGAACACTGGCAGGCTGAAGCAGCAGGATAGCTCCTGTGTCACCTCATTTAATTTCTTCCAGTGACGCCAGCAAGTCTGTCAGTTATGAAGATATAATGTTCGCAGCCTGACCACAGCATATGAGTCTGATTTCACAGTGCTTATTTCTTAGTCATGAATCTGGGATATGTGTGGAGGATAATTTGGTTGAAGCAATACTCCACCCAAAAGTTATCTATGAGTATCAAACACTTGTCTCATGTGGGCTTCAAAGGTCATTGTAGAGAGTCTGAAAATTTATATTTTTTTTAAAAGGAGGGCGACTCAGTGCAACAGTGGTTACACTGATTTGCCACACTGGTATCATGGTGTCAAATGATAAAACGGGTCCTGCAGTGTAACTCCCTTTTTTTTCTGTCCATGCGTAATGTTTTAAATTATATATTTCTTGCCAGAAACACTGTCATATGTACTATTTCCACTTAAATCCTCATTCATGACCCTCTAAAGATTTCCTGCTACTCTTCCAACTGTTGGAAACATCAAGTCACACTCACTCATGGGCATGTGGAAGCGTGAAACCCAGGTCAAAACAAACATGTCAAGTGCAAGACGTTGTGATAATTAACTGTTAATAGCTGTTCTAATAGGCCACACTTGAAGAGGTGACACATGATAACAGTTGAAATTAGCATTGACTGACTCGGACTGGAACTGACCCGCCCGACTCGGTCTGATGAGTCATCACGGAGTACCTCATTCGTCTTCATTCTGCACTTAAAGCTACTAACGAGCTTCTTGTGGAAGGCAGCACGAATCCCTGAGTTATCGCAAACCTCCACAATTACATAACTGCAATCGGTCCATGGACCCATCGCGTTTCTCTCAAAAGTTCACAGTTTGCAGGTGCACGACTCCTTGTTGGCGATGAGCTCACTGCCCAACCACTCCCTTTTCAAGCTCCTTCCCTCTTCTACGCACCAAAAATAAGAAAATTCATCTGTAAAAACCAAAAGAAACAAGTAGAACTCAGCACAGTTACTGCACCTTGTTTACATACATAAACTGTTGCTGTCGGCTTTGTCTGGCGCCCAGACGATAGTTCATCCGTCACGTTATTCATTATGTTGCACACTTCAGTTTCTCTAATGAAGTACTGAAAGCTACCTACTGGATGCTGCATTTCTGTAAATATTTGCCTATTTATTCAGCTGTAACCTGGTGGGAGCAGTGCTAGTGGCTGCAGAAAATGACTCAGAATTAATCTGATCTCAGTTTCTGGAAATGAAAACTCAACTCTTCCCCTCAACCCAGGGTTAGCGAACCCTGAGTTTTAACTAAACCCACGATCTGGAATGCCTCCCGGCAAATTCCTGGCATCATAGAAAACTGGGAACAGGTGTGTGAGTGGGCAGGGACGGTAAGGTGACTGATACTGGATGGAAAGATTTGGGCCTTCTGGTGGCTGGATGGAGAAAACCAGCTAGAGGAAACTCCCAGAGAAACACAAGGGGCCTGTTGAAGTGAGAAAGCGGGTGAAGCCATACGTAGAGGAAGCAAAGAGAGCAACAAGGACAAAACTGAGTCATCATGAACAAACAATATAACTTCACACCTATCATTTTTAATCTTACAATCTTAAGAATGTCATTAGGGACTGTAGATGTGAACCTGCAGGTAAATGCTCAGTCATGGTGAAAATGTTTGATAATCTGCACAGATTGTCAATCATTTGTCCTACTTTGGGTACTTTAACAATGTTGTGTTTAAAAGAAATATTGTTTTAAACACGATGAGGACAGTGAACACATTTTGTCTCATAACGTTCAACTGTAAATTTCCATACGTTGCACCACACACAGCGGCAGCTGCATGGTGATTAATGCGCTGTAACAAACGCACACACACACGCACACTATTCTGCTTTTAACTCTGCCGCTGTCAATCACACTCGCAGCAGCTACAGTGTGCAACAAGTGTTTATTTAGGTGTGTGTGTGCATTAGTTAAAAAAAAAAAAAACACACCCACACACAGGTGAATACTCACACAGGAGAAACACTACAAGGTGTTGGCAAATCTCAGCAAAGAGCAGAGATATATATGTAGAAAGCTGTTTTACATGACATATTATATGGTTTAACCCATAAAAACGTTCTGTCAGACTTGTTGATATGACACTATTATGAAATAATAAAAATGAAAAGAGGCTCCGAGCTAGTTTTTCATTATGCAGCGACACAGTGTGAGAGACTGAGTGGGTGTGTTAGAGCACACAGAGGAGCTGGAATGTGTGGGCACAGGAAGAGACAGACAGAGACAGAGCAGCAGTGCTGAGTGGGGAAAAAATGAGGGTGGGAGAACCACATTCACAGCTTCACGTGCAACTTCACGTCCGGGTATTTTTAGATCAGCCGTGACCAAAATGTGAACGTCCAGTTTTTTACTGTCACCGTTGTCAGGCATGGGGGTTTTTACATACTTGGCTGTCAGCAGTGTGTAAAAGACAAAAGGCTGCGGGTTGTGCAATTTTAAAATATATTAACAGAAGCTGGCAGCACCGCTTGAGAGTTTGTGAACCTCACATTAGCATGTGCGTTTATGTGTGTGTGTGTGTGTGTGTGTGTGTGTGTGTGCACCTGGGAGCCTTTGAGCGTATTCCCAGTCTTGCTGTAGGCAGTTTACACAGTGTCACTGAGTTCATTATAAAATATCTTTTATTTAAACAACTTGGCCTCTAGAAAACCATCTCTGTCTATTTCTTTTTTTGTCATTTTGGAGCTTTAATACAAGTTTATCTGCAAATTAACCAATAATCAAAATAACTATTAGCGCCAACCCACTCATACAGTGTTTCTTCTATGTTTTTTCAGCACAGCCCAAACTAGAAACTGTGTGAGTTAAAACTGCAATTAGGTTTATAGAAACAACAAAGTGCAACTTAACCTGAGGTAAGAAGGACGTGCCAATGAAAACATAAAACTGCACAAATCTATATTTTATGTGCACGTGATTGTGCTGTACTTCTAAAAATAAATGTGTACCTCAAGAGGAGAGAAGATATGTTTTCATTCTGTAATAAACTACTGAAGAAAACTAATATCTGTAAGAGTTGAACCCAGTTTGAGCAAAAACCTCCTTTAGTGGTTGTAAATATAAAATGTGGCATTACTCGTGTAGCAGAAACTGGCTACTGTACTGAAATCTGACATGGGACATCCTGTTCTGGGACAGCACGCAGCGCGAAAGCCAAATAAAGAGTTTTCAGAACGTCATCTCATTCACTCTCTCGCTCACATTTTCATTGTTCGCTGACTCAGACCACCTGATTCCTCTGCCTTTGTGCATCGGGTCACCCCACCAGTTCTGCCACTTTCTGCCAACACACACACACACACACACACACTCACACACTCACACCCACACACACACACACACACACACACACACACACACACACACACACACACACAGGCTTGGAGGCGGTATCTGCGACTGAAGTGATATATGGAGTAATAGCATTAACAGGTGGGGTTCTCACTTCTTAGTAAGGCTTTTCCCAGAATGCATGTGGCCTAGTTGCTGCAGCTCTCTGATGTGGACGGACATAAGATGCTGTTGCACCATCTTTAAGAAAAAACAGCTGAGTGACGGAACTGCTGTTGAGACATTTGTGCCACGTCTTGCTTCACGGGGCACTGTGTCAGATTCACGCGATTCAAATAACAGTCAGCAGGACTTTGTTTTTCACATTGTTTCTGTTGGAGATATCACTGCTGAGCTGCAATGTGATACGTGCTTTAATTCCTGGTAGATTTATAAATAAAAAGAAGACACCAGCATAAAAGCTATTGCACTAATTTTAATTTTTAAATTACAAAAAATAATAATAATAAAGACAAGCTGGTGAACACAGTGGAGGCATTTAGCAGCTAAAGCACCAAGTGAAAACTGTGAGAAATGTGTTAGTTTGCCAAGATAACTATTACAGCCACTAACGTTAATATTGGTCTCTGCATGTTCAAAATATCACCTCTACAAGTTTTACCACAATTTTCTTGGAATGACAACAGAAAGCATTTGTTAGTACAGTAATGCTTGAATATTTCCAAACCTTAATAAATAAGTAATAGCTAAAAGTTTTCTTCTATTAATTTGTGAAGAATTAAAAATATTTAGCATCATTACTAACAAAAAACTCGTCGACGTCACTCGGGTCAACTCTGCTTCTTTTTCTAAGACGTGATTTTAAATAATAACTCTGCTCCTCACAAACCAAATTCACCCCGAGCTGTTTCACACAGAAAATTGACAAACGTTTGGATCATTAAAACAGCGAGGGGGGTCTGACGGCATCACATTTGGACATCCTGTCCCCATGTCTTTGGAAACTGGTGCCCATGTGTGTTTCACAGTGTGTGTGTCTATCTACTGGCCTCTGCTCTGGTCTGATGAATTGTGTAATTATTAATAGAGACACTCCTTCTCCTTCATACCCTACAGTGCAAACACACACACACACACAAGGCTGCAATCAAATTTAGCTACATGTTGCAGTGCAGGGCGGTGCAGCTTTGCATTTAGGGAACAACCCCGAGTGCGGCTTTCACACAGCATGTGTGCTCACGCTTCAACTGATCGTCTGTGCCGAGATGACTGTATGTGTGCAGTGTGGATAGACGGCCAGACTTGGCAAAGAGGCACCACAAATATTTATCTACGAACCTTCTCGAGGCTCCACTAGCGATGCTTCTCGTCTCCACAGGAAGAAAAAGTTTAGTAAAGAATCCTCTCCTTCTACTCTCAGTCACAGTCTCCTTTTCAGCCTCCTCACCCCACTGTGTCCCTGCTGCTCCCAAGTGTCGAGTGCATTTAGTTTGAAGTTTTCTCTACTGCTTTGGCTCCAGATGTGAAAAAGGAGTAACAACTACGTATGGTCGACTATTAAAACCGTGCTGATCAATATCTTTGTATTAACAATGAATACATGGAACGTCACAGGAGTAGCTCACAGGGATGGGCCTGCAGAGAAACCACACATTAAAAACCCACATATGTATCAAAGACATAGCTGGAGGGCAAACCAGAGTCGAAATGAGACGAAAAGTGGACTTTAATTCACCAGGTGACCAAAACCCTGTGTCCCTAGGTGACCAAAGAAAGCTTTACCGTTGTCAAACTGACACAGTGCAGTGTGCGGACAGTGTGCTGTAGGTCGAAGTCACAGTCTGTTTACCACACTGCAGCAGGACAATGACAGGGCTTCTACATTGCTACACTGTTGAACCAAAATGGACATAAACACCCTAAAATTAAACATGAAAGTCCCCAGAAAGCCCTCACAGCAGTTTAATTTCAGAGCCAATGTGCAGAAACAGAGAAAATAAATGTCAATGTGGTACAATACAAGCTTTTTTTTGGCCACTCTTAACTACAAATCATGTATGCTTCGGGTTGACCATTTTCAAATGTATATTTTTAGTATGTGAATCTATAATTTTTCCCACTACTATTTCACATCACAGTGAACATAAAGTCTACATTAAATGTTTTCTCATCTCTGCGGAGCCCATTCAAATCAAGCTACAGTTCAATTCCTAAATTCCCTTAAAGTGTGATGTAAAAAAACGTAAGAAAAACTATGCAAACCCCTGCTGTGGTCCTAACAGTGGTTCTGGGTGTGCGGGATGGTTTAAAGGCAACTTGAAGCAAGAAAGAAAGGTCAGAAAAAATAATAATAGCAGATATAGCGACTTAAATGGCGTCACGGCTGCAAGTGTCAGATGGCACAATAACAGCACACGCCGGTCGTGTGTGTAATTTATGAGTCATTGGCCTGAAAGCTGTTGGGAAATGAGTATGTGTGTGTAGACACAGTTGGGCAGCGAGCGACAGCGGTGGCTGGCTTGGGTCATGGCTGCACAAGTGCATCACTCCGACTTACGACTGGAGAGGAAACCCACACGAATAAAACATCATTTAAAGAGACGTGAAGTGCAGCAGTGTGGGTTTTATGTTTTCGCTGTGCCTGTACTCTTCCTGTATCAAGTAATATGCCTGTGGACATGAAGTCCCCCATGTCACATAATTAAGCAGCGTGATGACGCATGCTGTATCACCAGCTCCGTGTGTGTGTGTCTGTGTGTTGTTTTGGACAGGAGGGGATGATTCATATGCATAGATCCTTTCGGACTCCAAAAAGCCTTCAGCCTCTACCATCATCAGCTCACAGTGGAAAGAAACACTGGGGCCACAAGGCCACAGGACACACGAGCTGATGACGACCACGCTTACACACTTAAAAACCAAACGTAACTGGCCGGCCGTGGACGAACGGGGGCACACAAGTGGACGAAAACTCATGTCACGTTTCTTTCAGCTCCCTCTGGATGACAACTGGTCGTGAATACAAACAATTTCATTAATGACAAATGTAATTCAGCAGAAGCATAAACAGCAAACGGAGAGCGTGCCACCTCTCAACCATCCCCAGCTCATCCACTTTCCCCAGCACCCTCCCGACCCTTCATCTCTTCTACGTGCAATTTCTAGTTGTTTGTTCTTGACCTGGTACAACTAATGAGTAAACAGGAGTGTTGAGCGCATTTCATTTCCTCTCAGCCGCCAATTTGAGTTGGGCGCTGTGATGCCCACAGCGGAGAAGAACATTGTGTTAACAGTTGTGGAGAGGGCTGGAGTGGGGGGGGGGGTAATTGTAGATTCCAGAGATAGTCTCTGTCTGGGCGGCAAAGACAGAACATCATGTTTCAGTGAAGCACACAGTGATACAAACATTTAAGATGCACATGGACGTTGATGCACTGCAGGTAAACACGTGGATCCTGCTCATTTAAAAAGAGAAATATGAGCATCCGTGCACAAAAATCGCACTCGCCGTCCTTTCAGGTTTCACCGATTCAGTGCCAGTTGTGCCAGACGAATGCAGTTTCCACACCATTAAATTTTGGCATGTGTAATTGCTAACAGCACATGTGGTGGTAAGAAAACAAACACTGAAGAGGAAAAAAAAAACGGCAGGTTAAGGTTGGCAAAGCTGCCGAGTCCAAATGAAAATGTGTTTTCTTTGCAAACACCCGAAAGCTGTCCTAAGATGGAATTTATGATAATTAAATATAACCAGGTTTATTTATGCTTTTTAACCTCCTCCAAAATAAGCACCATAAGCACTCAGGGTTTGATCATCAGCTGATCAGGATTAATCGCTGCTGCTGCTGCTGCTGCTTCCAGTTTAGTTTCTCTGCTACAAATTATATATAAAGGACATTATGGAGAAAGTCAGCTGTTTATGTAAATGTACACGTGTTTGTGTACATGTACTTATTAAACATCTAGTACTATATTTAGTGGTTTAACTGCAATCAATTATGCCACAGAGTGTAGCATGATGTTAATAATAGATACCTCTTTTTTTGTAATAAAAATCGAGGTCCATAGAAAACTGTGCTAAATGACCCAATGACTAAACTAGCAGCTCTGTATTCCTCTTGAAAAAGGCACAGACGTAGTGTTGCACGTACCATGTGATCACCTTTCTTTTCCAGTAGGGTGACCAGTAGATACTTGGCTTAATTAGGCCCAACTCAACAGTCTAGTCAGATCAAGTCTTTAGCAGCGAAGCCCTAGTGAGAAAATAGGGATTTCACGGGCACTCCTCTGATAATAACTTGACCCTCTCTGCAGGAGTCTGAACTGGATTCTCAACCTGTTGTCACAGTCGGCCCTTCAGCTAACCCCGAGATCTGCTCTGACCTCCTCTGATCTCCATCCGCCCTCGGCACAGCTCCACACAGACACAAACACACGATCGCAAATATGTAGTGAAACCACACAGTACACAGCCACATAAACAAACAATAACACAGCCAGACAGAAGAGCACAAGCACACACACACACACATATGCGGCCTCCATGTGAGAAGTGGCTCGTTAGTAGACGGTAATCAGCTTAGTGCTCTCCAATGCCCACCGGCGCTAAGCTCTTTACAGACAAACCAAGTTAGAGAAGCAGCCGCTGAGCGATGCCATGGCCCCACATCCACAGAGCCACACACACAGATCATGGTGGAGACATGGGGAGAAACACTGTGGTGTTGACATCAAGACAATCACCTGAGATAGAGTAGAGAGATGTGTGGATGTGTGTGTGATGAGGTGGGGGGGGTTATATAACACATGGAGATGGAGAGAGAAAGAAAAGCAGAAGCTAAGAAACAAACTTGAAGCGGGAAGAACGTAGAAGACTCAAGAAAAGAAGCTCACGTTTTCCTGGGACAGTGTTTGGGGAAGGAGGGGGGTAAATGAGAAGGAGTGTGTGTGAAAGGAGGGAAACAATCCCCCTCCTCCTCCCCCCCCTCCTCCTCCTCTTCGTCCTGTGCACTCAGTAACCTCGGTGGTTTGGTGGGTGGCTGCTGCATTCTTTTGGGCAGCGCTGGGCCCGGCATACATCCCATACCACAGCGCACAATCAGCGCTCTGTAGCCAGGATCCCGCTTGTACAGGGAGCTGACACACAGCCAGGCGAGCACACACATTTACGCACAGCGGCGTGTGCAGACAGAAGCACACAGCTAAAGAAGCTGCGTGTCAACAGCGCTAAAGCTGATTATCATCGAGCAACGAGTCACTTCTCACACGGAGGCTGTGTATATGTAAACGCCGAGAATGATCTGTACATTTGGTCGATGAATGGATGAACTGTTTAGTCTGTGAGATGTGATACAACAAGGGAATGTGTTAAAATGAAAGAGATGTACTGTAGATCAATTTACAAATAATTAAAGTAACAAAGAAAACGCACTTTTGTGCAGCTGATTTTTCAAACTGTCCAAATTAAAAAACTCCACAGTGGAAATGAACCTATTTTGATTTCTATAAGCTGTACGAGGGAGTATAAGCACTCCCTCGTACAGCTGTCTGCAGCTGTTCGTCCTGCACGTGCTCTCTGAGACGAATCGACCTCAATCAAGAATCGTACTAAATCGTCATCGACAAAGCAACAAATCAGGCATTCAAATCATGATGCGTGCACACATACGCATATCCAGCATGCATTATGTAACACCAGTCTGTTTCAGCAGGTGCCTCACTTCCAGACGTCCAGGGCGCCAACTAAATAAAAACACATTCTGCTTTTATACGGATTTGTGCAACTTATCTGAAATCTTTCCTCTGATCCAACTAAATCAAATCATGTAGTTTATATTGTATCTGACACATGGCCTCACTCCAGAGCGACCCAACAAGAGGGTGCGTTCATTCATTCGTTCATTCATTCATTCATTCAGGCACAAACGCGGCTCGAATGCCCTGCTGAAAGATCCTAAATCTGCTTAACATAATTCTAAGAAGGAAACAGAGAAGTCTGGTGTGACAATAATACAAGAGCACAAACAAAAATCTGGTGGGCGACAGAGAAAAGACAGGAAGAGGAGAAGAAAGAGAGGTCTGGAGAGTGGAGGGAGGGAGGGATGTCGGAGCTGAGGGGCTTTGCTCGAACCAGAAAGACTAACAGAAAACAGTATTGACAGAAGAGACGAGGTGTGTGTGCATGTGTGTGTGTGTGTGTGTGTAGTTGTAGTGGAGGTAGAGCAGAGCCAGGTCAGTGAAGGTTACTTTACCCATTAGCTGAGGAGCTTTTGGCTGATCCACGCTTCTTGAAAGGTGACTGGCTCGGGTGATCTGTCTCAGCTTTTCCTCCCGACGCCAGCACGACCTTTGCGACTTGACAGATCTGTGTAATTTATGTGTTTTTGTCTGCAGGTCGACCAAACACGCAGAGACTTTAAATGTAACTGAAGAGCTTTGAACTGAAGGGCAAACAAATACAGGTGGCAATCGGATGCTTTTTTATCACATCCAGTGACAAGTTCAGTAGCGACAGTCCTCTCAGTGCTCTCCCTCTCTCTCTCTCGCACACACACACACTTAGTTTGTCCAGCGGCGCCTCTTTGACTGACCAAGCTGCCAATACAATTCATTCCCCGCTGCTGTGTTCTTGTCTGTGTGTGTTTGTGCCAAATGCATGTGAATAAGGCACTAGTCAGTCAAAACATGACTAGAGTACTGAACCATTAGCTGAGGTTTTACTACCTAATTACCTTTTGCTCAGCTGGGCAGCTCACCAGAAACACACACACACACACACACACAATTGAGATTCTGTTGAGGAGCCCTTAACCGAGCCAATTAACAACTGTGGACAAGGGTAACTAACCACAGCTGCTTGCAAACCCTGAACTTATCTAGACATTACCTGAAGACATTACAAGGACTGCTCACTATTACAATACCTACTATAAAATACAACTGTACGTGTTTGGGTTTCAGAGTTTGAGTTGCACAAAACCAAACATAACGTCCAGGCAGACGTCACCTTTATAAACCAAACAATCAGCAAAGCAGAGTATCAACAGATTAATCTCTGGAAAACTGATATTCTGCATCAACTGGGCTCTAATAGCGTTGAATCGGCTGTAATTTGTCGGACAGGTTGAGCGGTTACTTCACTTTACTTGTGAGGATGTGTCCGTTTCATCAAAGGAAACGACACCTGACCCCCGGTGGGTGTGTGGAATTACTGGTGTGTACACGTACGCACACACACCCTGTCCTATCAGTTGATCTGTCCCTCTTCAGACTTCATGTGATGTGCACAAGAATGAAGCCACTCAGGTCTTTTGCTTTCACCCTGACCTCGTGAAAATGCTGTCAAAGTCAAACACGTCATTTTTCCTGGTATCAGCAAGATTATAACACGTACAAAGATCTACGTGTGTGTGTGTGTGTGTGTAGTCTCTAAAAAACGGCCTGATCAAGGTCTTGGCAAGACAAGAGACTGAAAACAAAACCAGGCGGGTGATAACATGGTGGGAGAGAAGCAAAGAGAAGGAGACGGAGTGAAAAAAGAAGAAGAGACGTCAGAGGCAGCGAATGAATGAGTTTTTTCACCTAGGTAACAAACACAACACACGGCGCCCCTCGTTCGTCAAACATCAAACCATGCATGGCCACGAGGTCCAGCTCCTACTTTTCTTCCCAACTTTTCTGCTTTCTCCCCTTTTCGTATTCACTTAAGTTACGTTCTCTCATTACAATAGATCAATTCAACCAACAAACGCCTCAGAAACACTGAGATTTGAAGTGGTAGGAGCTGCTCAACATACAGTATATTTCCATTTTCAATATTATTTTAACAATTGTTATTAACTTTTTTATCTACAATGACTCAAAACAAGTTCATACTAAAAGGCCCATTTCCACCATATACTTACAGGAACTGAAGTCTAGAAACTTCACTGGGAGTAAAAGTCCTTTTGATTTACGTTTCCACACCAGCATAAACTTCTGGGAAGTTTTTTTTTTTTTAAATACTGTGAGTGTAAAATACTTTTCTGCCCTTAAGGACAGCATTGGTCACCCCTGCTGACAGGTATTTGACCAGTCATATAACCATATAGTCGCTGGACCTTCACACAGGACTACTACTGACCCGGGCCATTTTTTGGTTTGCTCCTGTGCTTCTACTGACTATTAAGGACACAGCGGAATTTAAAACTCTGTGACTGGATGCTTCATAAAATGCTCTTTAACACTGTGATCATGCATCTTGAGACATGTACTGGAGGTTTAATGACCATATAAGCTGTGGAGGGGGAACGCTCAGTTACCTCACACGATCTATGGATCTATTTATTTCAGTCACTTCACATGATTCCTCCCACGTCACAACTATATATCTTACACAATAAAAGAAAAAGGGGACTTTGCTTCAGTGTTTACTCCCAAATTCCACAGTAAATGTATGTTTTTCTAACACCACATTAATACAAATAAATCAACTGAATCCTTTCAGTCCTGTTTTCCTTCCTCACTCCCTTTTTCCCCTCCGTCTCCACCTCCCCGCTGCCTCTCAGCTCTAGAAAAAGCCTCATCCATTCTCTGCACTCCTCCAGCTTCAGTGTTTGAGAGTCAACAGTGCTTGATGAAAAGGCCTTTTCAGTGCCTGTTGAAATGAGACAAACAGCAATAGTATGAAAGCAGATGCAATGTGAAGGAGCGAGCGCCCCGACTGATCAGCGTTTTATTTAAAACCTGGTTTTCGCAGAAACAGGTTTGAAGGTTCAACAAGTGCATGGAGAGACCGCACGATGACAGAATTACACAATATCGAACACACCGGGGAGATTTAGTCTCTATTCATCCTGCGGAACCAAAACCTCGAGTTTCCTCTTCTCCTTTACACTTAAGTCAATAGTAGATTAGTCTGTGGTAGAGAGGACTTTAGGCAACGTCTGAAACAACACGCACGCAGATACACAACAGCAAGTCGCAACATCACCTCCCTGTGAAGCCATTTTTCTTGAAATAACACCATTAAATCCACTAATCAATAAGCTATCAAGAAGATGAAGCTGATTTTGTGCTGTTTGGATGTGGTGCCGAGCTACAGCGAACAGCTGATTGTATTACTGAACATTAAGCTGGTCAGGTAACTGATACCCCCCCAAAGACACATCTGATTGATTTAGTGCTACAGGTTGAGGCAGAACCATCCATCACCATTTGTCACGCTGTAAAACCATAGTTTCATTAACTTCAGGTTGAGGTTGTGATGCAAAGTACACACAGTATGTGCAGGTGTTGATTTCAGGCACATGTATTTATATAAATACTGCTGCTTATCGCTGTAAAAGAGCTGTAAAACCCTTCCTCGTAACATAATAAACTCCGCTGTGGTGTGATAAGCCTTCAAACTGATGGATATATTACTCAAACCAGCCTTTTCTGGACTAAATGCAGAGTACTGTTCAGGAACAGTCATGAGAGAAGGGCAAACATTTTATTTAGGAGCTTTTTGACTTGTTAGATGAACATGCCAACAGCTGTCCGGTCAAAATAAAGAGATTTAACACCAGCTGAACATCTTTCAACATGCACAACAAAACTCTCCAGTGGAAATAGTCCATGACAGCGTGTGATGTGACCATTCCCTGTACATTACAAACCTTTTTGCTCACACATCTTTGTAGAAACCTCCATACACAGCCAACAGCAGAATAAGGTAGTAAATGAGTGAAGAGAGTTTGAATTGTGGGACTGCACCGTGATCAGTGGTGTGTCAGCTTGATCATCCATTACAAAGCTGCATATGTGTGTCGGTATTTAACTCTGATTACTCCTCGAGCCCTTGGATTTGCCTAATTGGACGAGGCGAGGGCCTGTAATGAGACAATGCTGCTACAAGCAGATGACCTCAATACATGGTCTGTGGTTGAAGTCAAAACAGGGAACTATTAAGAGAGAGTCCTAGTGGACGGTGGGGGTATTACAACAAAAAACAACGAGTTACAGTCCAGCATTCATTTCTTTAAATATATCCACGAAAGAAAAGAAAAAAAAAAAACACGTCAGCCTTGGAGTCCTCTAAATGTGGGATGATGGATACACAACCTTCAGGACTCCATGAAAACCCAAATAGAGGAGAGTTGTTGCTGTGTGGTGCGCGAGTTTGGTGACTCCCTGAACAGACCACCCAAACAAAATCGACCAGACTTCAGAGAATGAAACGTCCTTGACTTCAACTAAAACAAACCTTCATAAAAAGGAAAAGGTCACCGGTGCTTTCTGTCCTCCTGCTTCTTCAAAAAACATTATTCAGAGAATGAAATATGTAAACGTGTGATGGAAATATTAGATAAACGGACATAAGGCTGAAGTTTACTCAAAGTAAAAAGGGAAAAGGAGTCGGGCCTCTCGGCTGTGCTTGCCATCTGGGGGAGAAACAGTTGTGAAATGCTGTAATTATGCTAATGAAAGAAAGTTGAGTTCGCACTGCGGAGAAATGTGAGCTAATTTCCAGCTTAATATGGATTATGTAATCATAAAAACGCAGGGGTGTACCTCCCACCTCGTCCTGCTTTTCATATCCATACAGTTGATTATACAACAGGCAAATACCGAGTCTGTAAGCTAATTAGTAGGTAAAATCTGATATTGTGAAATTGCTGTAACCAAACATGTTGCTGTTGGTCTCTTAATTTAATCTAAAGAAATTCACTATAAATGAATAAATGCTCAAAACTGCATCACCCGGGATTTTTGAAAGTTAAATACGACCTTTGCTTTTGTCCTCCACATGTTCTCCCTGCTGTTCCATATCTGTGGGCTTTTACACTCTGCATAAATATGAGCAGATCTTTGTGAGACTGACTCTACGGAGAAGACTGGAGCTCTGCCTCCCTCCAGAAAAAAAAAAAAAAAAAAAAACACATTTAAAAAACAACAACAAAAAAACGGCACAACAGATAAACAACTCAGCAGCACACGCACACACACACACACACACACACACACACACACACACACACACACACACACACACACACACACACACAGTGCCTTGAGGCTCACACTCTTTCAGGGTCATGTCCCATCCACGTGCTTGTGTTTTACATAACACTACTAGTGCTGTTCGTCTAACCTAGTGTTGGCCTGGATTACACCGTGTGTGTGTGTGTGTGTGTGTGTGTGTGTGTGTGTGTGTGTGTGTGTGTGTGTGTGTGTGTGTGTGTGTGCGTAGAGGACCCATCGTGAACTCATTATTTATTTTATGATTTAACAGCTGAGGGGTAACTCAGGTTTATTACAGTTTGTTACTTCACTTTTACTTCACAGTGAAATGACGCTGTTAGAAAGGTAAAATTATTACCTCATTGCAAAACTTTTGATTTAGACAAACTGAAGTTAGGATATGTGTTCATAACAAATTAAAATCTAAAATATATTTAAAATTGTAACCTAATAATGCAAAAATCATTCAACCAATCTTCTTTATATAGCCGAGGTTTTTCATTATCACCCTTCGTAGACAAACACTCGCTCACACATGCAGACAGGGAGTGAGAGTGACTTACACTTCACTCCTAATGTCTATACTTGACAGGATTTGGTTGCTAAAAGGACTTGGCTGTGTGTGTTTGAGCGCGAGGCCGCTCCACTGACTGATTTTGACTTTACTTTACTTTACGTCTTCCTGGCACAAATGACCTGGATCTTTGAGGAGGTGGGAATGTGACAACCTGCTGCCAACTAGGCCAAGCAGCCGATGAGCATTCCTCATAAAAGTACAAGCTACTGGGAACGTCGATGCCAAGTAGTTTTAGTTTCATTCTCATTTTAGTATTGTTTTTATATTTCTGGCCAGCGTTGTACATACCGATCCCGTTGGTCGGTTATGTATGTGTTTAGGCAACAGTAAACAAATATAACCGGCATAGCTTCTGTGAGCTCTCAAAGACAAGGGCAATAGTCATGTTATTTAGAATTTAAAGAAAACAAAGCGCAACTTTATTTAGATTTAATACTTCATGAGTGAAATATGAGCTGATATCACTTTTTGTTTATGTTGCTTTATGTCTGGAATTAACATACAAGGAGCTTCATCCTTTCGGGGGAAGCAGTGTGCGTCTCAGGAGATGAATTTTAAAAGACTACAGTTTATTTTGAGACTGGTGTAGACACCCCCCCTCCCTAATTGGGTGATAGGGGACAGCCGGAAGTGTGGATAATAAAATTCTCTCACATGCTTTTTTCCTGGAGGAGGCTGAGAGAGTGGTCGCTGATTTAATTTTAATTAACATTTTGTCCCGAAAGCCGCTCCACTTTCTAAACTAACGGGTCACTGCGTTCTGCTTAAGGTCGCGACACTCCTCCATTGTGTGGGAAACGCAAACACACACACACATACACAGATCCACACAGAGAAGTGAAATATACACATCGCGGTCACCGTCTCTCTCACACTCTGGCTGAACTTGATGCTCATAAAATGCAGACACATCAACACACACATTCACATTTTCCAGGGCAGACACACAGGCCTTAAAATGTGTGTCGCGAGGACAAAAATACATACATCACACATCACATTTCTGCATGGTAGCTGATACATTTGATCTCATTTTATTTCTAAAAAGACATTAATTGGAGCGACTTTCCCCCTATTATCTGAATCCTGAGAGGCTATTTTTACATATTACATAACACATAACCACTGTCCAAAAGGATTGTTTTTGGCACTTGTCCCACTACTGATGTTCAATTTTAGCCTTTGGCTCTCTGTGCCAAAAGTACGCACCCCAGAGACATACAGTCTTTTCCTATACAAGCCGGTGCCTGTTTAGGGAAGAAAAAAAAATCTCCCTGTAATTATAGCGGATCACAATTCTTATAAAAGCACTCAGTAGCCACATAGACAAGATAATTAATCGTTTCTAAACTGTATTTTTGTTGTAGAAAAGCACAGATCAGTCGTCATGTACCATCTCTGCATTTCTGCTTTTCATTTTTGTTTTTGTGTCGTTGACTCCGAGCGCCGTCTGCCCTACAGCGCACATCCTGAACTCCGTTTTAAGTGCTTCTGCAAGTGTTTAAAACGCTGGGGCGCAGCGCGATGTGAAAAAGGAGGAGGACAAAAGGCGTAAAAACAAGAGAGGTTTTGATGGAAAAATGTTGAACAATAGTATGTGTAGTGAACAGAAGGGAGGGAAGGAATTTCAAAAATCCATGTGCCTGGATGGCAAATGAGGACAGACACTGTGGAGAACGAAGTATGGGGACAAGTAGTTAAGCAGAAAAACAAAGATACAAAGACAACAATAAAGGAGGAAGAAGTATAAAAAGGGTCAAGAAAGAAACATGGAAAAGAGACAAATTATAGACTGCATGGAAAACAGTTTCAGGAGAGTCCACTAGTCCTGGGGTTTGGCCCTGCTGAGGCCCGCCAGCCCACCGTGGCAAAAACACTCAAACAAAAGGATCATTTATTGGAGGAGGAAAGAGGGGGAGGAGGAATAGATGGATGAAAGGAGGGGGAAACACTGTACAGAGGCATTTGAGAGCTGTATGAGTGAAACACTGGCCCCATCTCAACATTCACAGCCAATGTGTAACGTTCCTCCCCACACTGTCCCGCTGACGTACTCAGCAACCAGAGCCCATACAGTCCCACTGTGGCAGCCGTTCTATTTAAAAACCCACCCAACAACACCGCCTGCTTCCTGCAGGAATACCTCCATTCCCCAATAAAAACCAACACGGCGACTTATGGATGCAGGCTCATGGTTCGTTTCCATCTGCAGAAGTTATGAAAACCAACTGTTGAGCTCAGCCGCTCTACGCTCACCGCAAGATCCCATGATGAATTTTCACTAATGCCTTAAATTCTTCATTAAATCCAAAACGTGAAGCCGAGCTATGAAATGTTTACCACAAAAACGCTGGGGGTTTAAATCGAACACAACCTGCGGTGCAAATTGTGTGGAAGCTTGCAGGGCTACATAAACAACAAGGCCTGGCAGGATGCATTCATCACAAGAGCCCCACTGTGCAAGGTTAAGTAAGACTACTGAGTGTTTTACTGATGCATATAAATCCACATCTCCATTTAAATGCAGCTCTATCTGCTTAAACTGCAGGCGACCATTTCTTAATGGGCCAATTTGGTGCAGACAGTAGCTCAAAGAGAATTGTTTTTCTATGAGGAAACGTCTCACAGTGACCTAGTTGAGGCATTGTTTAGCTGTGGTGGTATCCCACAGCTAGAAAAGGGTCTTAAGACAGTGGGAAGAAATGTAAATACAATGAAAACTCAACATGTGCCCTCACTGACCTCCCTTGCTAACAAAAAAGTGTGACGCTGCACAGTTGCAGCACTGCAGATTTGCAGTATGTGTGATATGGAAGCATGCAAATAAATATCATTCTTGCACTATTCTTCCAAAGTATTAGCATGTAAATGTATTTAAGTTCATAATGGTTTATGTAAGAAAAAAGTAAAGTAAGAAATCAGAGATTTCCGCTATAATTATGCAACAGAAACATTTGCCTTAATATTATTTTTATAGCCGAATTTAAATTAATGCCTACTTTAATTCATAAAATCACTTTAAAGAATGATGACACAATAATCGCTTTTATCCCCCGCTACTTTCTTGTGTTCATGTCACATTGGAGGCTCAAAGTTCAATTTTATTGAACTTGCAAGTTCAGCGTGATGAGAGGTTTGCAAAAGCACTCCTCTCTGAAAAACAACACCTCCGTGAAAACTGCTGGATACTGCTGCTTGACGAATGCAACACGTCCCATGAATTTGAACCTAAACACCAAACAGAAAACCTGCGGAGGTGGTGATGTAGTACTGAGAATGCTTAAAATGTCATAAAGCCTTTACGATCAATATTTGTTGATCCCATATCCCTATAGGTTGTTTGGCTTTTTACACTTTACATAATCACATCAGGTAGCATATGTAGATTGGTCTTAAGAAAGTCCCTGACAAGAAAATCAATGTACAAATTGTGAGGCCAGCTGATGTACATATTGTGGGTTCATAGTATGGATTGGAGTCTAACCCGGCGCCAGGTGAAGTTTGATTAAACCACAGATGGAAAAGGTGACGGTACTTCATTGGATTACGTATTGTTTTCAGAATTATTTGAGAGCAGAGGCAGGAAGAGAAAAACAGAAGAGGACAATGTGAGTTGAAGAGTGTGTTTGTGTGACGGGAAACCTAAAGCAGCATGATCCTGAACACAGTCCAATGAACATATTTTGAAATAAAGTTTTAAAAAGTACCTGTTCCCTCTTTGTTTCCATTCTGATGCGTCCGCAGCTCCTCTGATTTGTAAAAATCAATGCTGGCGTACGTGTTGAGGCTGGAGCTGCTGCTACTGCTGCTGCCAACTGCTGCGCCCACTCCCACTCCCCCGACACCAGAACCTCCACCCAGCACAGAGAAGAGCCGAGAAGAAGTCTGACTACCTGATTGTCCATCTAGACTCAAATGGGGGCTCTCTTTGTTGGCCAAGTCCAAGTCAATATAGTTTAGGCCTTGCTCTGTGGATGAAGTGGGATTGGACTGCTGCTGTCCAGGAAGGGGGAACTGAGTAGGGGTATCAGTCACAGCACCGTTCCCCCACAGCATGCTTTCAAAGCCAAGCCGACGGGCCACCGCCTGGGCGTGTTCTGGAAAGAGGGAGGCGGTGGAAGAAGAGGAAGTAGAGGTAGAGGCAGGGAGGGAAGGCGGGGCAAGGAACGTTTCTGAGCAGTGTCGTCTGCGTCCTTGGGGGTCAGCCCGGATAACTTTAGCCCCATGATCTAGGTTGAGTCCTGGTTTGGCTAGAGGGAAATCTAGACCCCGTGATAGTACTGGAACAGTCCTTGTGGGGGAAGGGGTTTGAGGGGAGACATTTGATGATGGCCTAGGGGCAGTGTTGTTATTCAAGCTAAAGGCCATCTCTGTGTAGTCGCCACAGGATGTAGGGGACTCAGACTGCGTCACTGATGGCACACTTTCTCTGCTTTTCCTAACAGGGGCATCAGCCACTTCCACAGCCTCTTCATGAGGGCTAGTACTATCTTCATCACAGACTTTTGGGGGCATGAGCAAGAGTTGGAGGCGTGGGAGGGGTGTGAAAAGAGGGGAAAACTAATGGGGTAAGGGAGAGGGGCGAGGGGGATAGAGAAGGGCCGAGGTCCATGTTGACATACTCTGAGGCAGCTGGGGGAGTTATGGGGGCAGAGGGGCTACGGGAGATGGGGATAAAGTTTCCTAAGCAAGAAGTTGGCCTGTGTTGAGGATGGTAAGTGCTTGAGCTGTGAGGCAGTGATAAACCATGCCTAAGACCCCTGCCGCGCCCTCTTCCAACCCCAGGCTGACTGTACTCCTCCCCCTTAAATTCAATGCTTACATACTCTCCAGGGCTCTTAGGTTCTGGGGGCAAAGGATTCTCACGCACCCTAGGAAGGGTGTTAGCCTTGGACACATCAACAAACAGGCTCACTGGTCTGCTTCTAGTATGGCTACCCTGCTTGGACAGCCCACCAGAACCCCGTTTCTGTTGAAGCTTACTCCCATCTTTGGAATTTGGAGTTCCCCCAGTCATGGTGCTCCCTGCCTGAGTGGCTCGGTCTTCATTCTCCCCAAGGCTTTCACTACTTGCTGAGCTGGAGGAGTATGAGGATGAGGAGAGCGACAGGTGGCATCCACCCACTGAATTTCCGGCTGCTGGTTGCTCCTGATGATTTCCTGCAGTCCTACTATTTCCTCTATTGCTACTTCCATTGGGCCTCCTGCCTCGTCCAGGCCCATCATCAAAGTGTCCAGCAGAGGGGTTATGTTTGTATGACCTTGGAAGGGAATAGTAAGAATACACCATTTTGGGGACTTGCTGGTGAGAACTAGTCTCCAAATGACCGCTGTGCTCAGGAGGTGGGGGGCTGCCATTTACAGAACGTGCACTGATTGGAGACATGTTCATATAATCACTGCCTGCCCTGCTGTCTGCACTGCCACTGCCCACCCAGGCCCCTCCGGAGAGACCTCCACGTTGGTCGGGGGAACAGCTGCTATTGGGGGACATTATCATATAACCATCAGAAGTTGGTGGCCGAATCTGCTGTGGAGGGGACACACTGCTGTTGGGGGTCATGGCCATGTAATCATCAGCAGGTTTAGAATCTGAGTCTGGGACTGAGACAGCCAATGACTGGGACAGGGATACTGGAGGCTGAGTGACCCCAGGCAGCATGGACATATACCCATTATCCATACCCACATCTACACTACTACTTGCTCCACCACCACCTTCACTTTTGAACTCCCCTGACACATCCAGGTACCCTCCTCCTCCGCCTACTGACCCAACACCCGTGACAGATTCCCTCTGTGTGGAGGAGGAGGTGGAAGTGAAGGATTCCCGGCTTGTGCTTCTTGACATGATAGCATAATCAGCTGAATCTTCATCTGCTGGTTCCTCAGCTCTGCGCTGACGTGGGGCCAGCCTCTCCAGGGCCATAGGTGGTAAGGAGGCCCGCTTGCTCAGTAGCCTACGCTCAGCTTCACATTCACGGCTGGAGGAGCGGCGCAGCACTCTCCTGGATGGGGGCTGAGAACCACAGACTGCTGTTCCTGATGCTGGCAGGCAGCTGGATATGAAACTCCCTTGATTACTGCTGCCACCACCACCACTACCACGTTGGCCCATCAGGATATAGTTGGCTCCCTCCTCCCCAAGGGACTGGCTGCCGACACTATCAACAGAGCTTCCAGGAAGACTTGGGGAGGGGAGGAGTGTGTGATCCCCAGGACTAGAGCCATACTCATCTGAAGAGCCATAGTCACTGGGTGAGCCTGAGACAGAGGCGCGATGGGAAGCGACATGACTGTAGGCACCAGACCCTGGACCAGCACTAACAGAAGATGTTACACCTCCAAATTCAGAGCCATGCCCAGAGCTAGATGAGAGGCTTGGTGCTGTGGAGGGTGTTGGGGTAGAGATTGAGCGCATCAACCCAAGAGGAGTTTTGCCAGCTGTGGTGGAGCCTGAACGGACTGACTTTGAACTGAGGATTGGGGTGGTGGAGCAGGAGCCATTGGTGGAGGGGCTGGAGCTAGGCCCTTGAAGCAGTGGGGTTCCTGTTGTCCCATCCTCTCCCTTAGCCCCATCACTGGCTGTGCGAGATCTTGGGAAGCTATGCCGTGGGGTGGGAGAAGCACTAGCACTGGTGCCTCCCGCTCCACCGTTAGACCCTCCAGGTGGCTCAGTTCGGGGTCGGCGGGTGAAGCCCACCTGGCTGGGAGGAGGGTTTGGATGGTGGCGGCGTGAGGGAACGCTGATAGGATTAGAAGCAGTAGCTCCTCCTCCAGGGCCAGAGTTTGACTGAGATTTGCTACGTTGGCGAAACTCCTCACTCAGTGCCTTCATGGCCTCTAGCAGGGTTTCATGCATGTTCTGAGCCACCACTGAATCATCCACCTAAAGAATTGCACAGAAAACATAAACCTGGTGATTTCTGGAAAAAAAAAACATTTTTGTTGCAATTAAATTTGTTTCATGTATTTGCATGAGGACAGCTGAAATACCGGATTTTTTCTATTTTATTCCATTCATGACTTTCTCTTAAGAAAAATGTA